>NC_139992.1:38451273-38607012 GCF_964263955.1 Coregonus lavaretus | reverse complement strand
CATTGGGGAGTCGCAGTGATGAGAGAAGATCGAAAAATACTAACAAATATTAAAATAATATAGACAGCTGTCAAACCACCCAATGAAGTGGGACTATCCTTACTCACAAATGGGACACACCTGCTCCACAGTGACAGGATGGATGGGGAAGCAGGCTTACTTCCAAAGCCTTTCCTATTCCCTGTATTGGAGTCAAGTTCTGAATAGCTCCAAAACACACCTGGTTTGTATTTGCCAAAGCAAAAATGTATTTTTTCTCTCTCCCGATGCACAATTTTTCCACAAATGTGTTTCTTTCGGTCTCAATTCTTGGGTTGGAATCTGTGTGTAAACAAATTGGTTGCGAGGCACGTTGCCACAAGTCTAATGCTTTTTAACTGATCCCACTCCTTGAAGTCACGCGATTTCTTCATATCCTTTATTCATGCATCAGATTTTGGACCGCTGATCGCAGTAAGTAAAAAGAGAAACCCATCTGTAAAGCTTGGGGGTAATACAACATGTTGATAGTTAATGCTTTGTACAGCTACAAAGCTGGTGTGTGTGAGTGTGTGTGTGTGTGTGTGTACGTGAACTGGGCTTGGATAAACGACAGAGAACAGCCTTAGGGATACAGAGGATTTTCAACATGAGGTAAAAACACAGATCTGGGACCGTGTTTGTGTGTGCATGTAGCTGTGCTTGAGGCCATCACCTTTTTGCCTTCGAATTTCTCAACATAGTGCCTCTACAACACAGTTCTGAGATCTGTGTAACGTTGTCATAAAACATGTCATAAGAGAGGTCATTAAACAGTCATATCAATCAGACACACTTTCATACATACAATAGATGTAATCATCCTAGATGTTACAGTATCTAATTCAGTTAAGACAGATTCTCCATATTCCTCTCTATGTTAGTAAGTCTCCAGAAACCCATTTGATCTTCCAGCCAGGCTTTCAGCAGGATCTAATGAACTATCTCAGCTTTGGGGCCCGTGTAGCACTCAGTTAGATAACAGCCTGGGTATTAAGGGTAATATTCTATAATTAGAATTAGTCTCTTGAATGTGTCATTACTGTGTTTTACTCTCCATGCTTCCCTGAGATCATCTGTCACATGTAACACATCGGTTGATGAGATTAGTGCAGGGATTTGATTTGCAGCCAGTTTAGCCCCTAGAGGTGTACACACACCGACACACACATACACACACACACACACACACACACACACACACACACACACACACACACACACACACACACACATACACACACCACAGACCTAATGAGGACAAATCATTTTCTGTATTTATCACTTGTTTCATGCTCTCCTAAGATAGCAGATAGACACTGCAACTTGCCACACACCACTCTGACCTGTGTTTAAAGAACTGCCTTTAACATTAGTCTCTCCATCTCACACACAGTTCTGTATGGTTACTATCTGGGTTGCTAATGCCATTGAATAGAACATACAGCTCTATCTTTATTTCTGTCTCTCTATCTTTCTCTCTCTCTCTCTCTCTCTCTCTCTCTCTCTCTCTCTCTCTCTCTCTCTCTCTCTCTCTCTCTCTCTCTCTCTCTCTCTCCCCCCTTTTCCCCCTCTCTCTGTCTCTCGCTTCTCTCTCTCTCTCCCCCTACTTGACACAGACCTCCAGCAGCATCGCTATCAGTCAGTCCTCTGTCCCCTCACCCTGAATAACAGCCACTTATTGGGGAATTAGTTTCAGTTCAGAGGATCGCTGAGTTCCTCCAAATTAACTTAGTGAGGCTAAGGCCCCCAGCACACACAGACACGATGTGATGCGTGTGATAGAAGGAGTCAGGCGCAAGCATGCGACAACAAAACTCAGGCACAGGGGAAATATCTACCCTGGCAACAACAAGGTAAGGGTAGCTGAACCGAGCTACACACAGCTCACAACAAACAATCACCCACACAGACAAGGAAGCAGAGGGAACACTTATACAATGACTAATTGGGGATAAGGACCAGGCGTGTGTGATTAATTAGACAAGACCAGTGGAGTAATGATAAATGGATCGGCAGCAGCTAGTAAGCCAGTGACGACGAACACCGAAACCTGCCCGAACAAGGAGGGGAGGCAGCCTCGGTGGAAGTCGTGATCCACCTCCACTACGAATGGTAGTGATGAATCGGGGTGGGCCAGTACTGGGGCAGAGGTGAACAGACCCCGCAGTTTGCTGAAGGCCAGGTCAGCCTCAGCAGACCAGCGGAGCCGGGACGGCCCACCCTTCAACAGGGAGGTAATGGGAGCTGTGACCTTGCAAAGTCCCGGATAAACCTCCTATAATAGTTGGCAAAGCCAAGGAATCGCTGCACCTCCTTAACCGTGGTTGGACTCGGCCAATTACGCACGGCTGAAATGCGATCTCCCTCCATCTCCACACCTGAGGTGGAAATGCGGTATCCAAGGAAGGAGACGGACTGCTGGAAAAACATACACTTCTCTGCCTTAGCATAAAGGTAATTTTCCAACAGTCGGGCCAGCACCTTGCGAACCAGGGACACATGCTCGGCGCACGTAGCGGAATACACCAAGATGTCATCGATGTAGACCACTACACCGCGACCAAGCATGTCCCGAAACACCTCGTTCACAAAGGACTGGAAAACTGAGGGAGCATTCATCAAACCATAGGGCATCACCAGGTATTCATAATGCCCCGTGGTTGTGCTGAATGCTGTCTTCCACTCATCTCCCTCTCGGATACGCACCAGGTTGTACGCACTCCTGAGATCTAATTTGGTGAAGAAGCGCGCCCCATGCATTGATTCAATCACTGAAGGAATGAGGGGGAGAGGATAACTAAATCTTATCGTCTCCCTGTTCAGTGGTTGATAATCAATGCATGGGCGCAGACCTCCGTCCTTCTTCTTCACAAAGAAGAAACTCGAGGAGGCGGTAAGATTTAGTTATCCTGAAGTGGAGGGACGTAAATACCCCTGGCGCAGGGACTCGGTGATATATGTTTCCATAGCCACCGTTTCAGCCTGTGACAGGGGGTATATATGACTCCTGGGAGGTACAGCGTCTACCCGGAGGTTTATCGCGCAATCCCCCGCCCGATGAGGTGGTAATTTAGTCGCCTGCGTTTTAGAGAATGCTTGCGCCAGATCAAGGTATTCAGGGGGAATGCGCACGGTGGAGGTACTGTCTGGACTGTCCACCGTGGTTGCACCAACGGAAACACCTAGACACCTACCTTGACACTCTCGCGGCCACCCCGTGAGAACCCTCTGCGGCCATGAGAAGGTGGGGTTGTGGAGTGCTAGCCAAGGGATACCTAATACCACAGGGAAAGCAGGAGACTCAATAATGGAAAAAGTAACCTGCTCACAATGAGTCTCCTGGGTAATCATGGTGACTTGTGCAGTAACTTCCTTAACCAACCCGGACCCTAAATGGTCGACTATCAAGTGCTCTGATGGGGCGTGGAATGGATAGGGGAATCAATGGAATGCCTGTATGGTGTGCGAATGCCCTGTCCATAAAGTTCCCAGCTGCACCTGAATCGACTAGCGCCTTACACTGGAAAACATCCATGTGCTCGGGAAAGGAGACGAGTATTTTACAGTGCGCAGCAGAGGGCTCTGAATGAGTGTGGGTGTTCGATACCTGGGGTGATGCGAGAGTGCCCTGCCTGCCGCCTCCAAACCCAGAAGAGCGTTGACGACAACGTGTGGTGAAATGTCCCTTCGCGCCACCAGTGTGGCACTGGCGCTGTCATCCTCCGCTCTCTCGGCCGGCGGCTCCACCCAGCTCCATCGGTTCGAGGTCCGAGTCTTCCTGGGTGGAAATGGGCAGACCCCTACCAGGACGTCCTCTGGCTGCCAGCAGGTTGTCCAGCCGAATGGCCATGTCTACCAGTTTATCGAAGGACAACATGGTGTCCCGGCAGGCTAGCTCCTGGTAGGGGTCTGCCCATTTCCGGAAATGGTCGATCAGGGCCCGCTCGTTCCACCCGGACCCCGCTGCCAGCGTCCGGAACTCCAATGCGAAGTCCTGTGCGGTCCTCGTCCCCTGCCTCAGGTGGACCAGTCGCTCACCCGCCTCTCGACCCTCGGGCGGGTGGTCGAATACCGCCCGAAAGAGGCGAGCGAACTCCCTGTAGTCCTCCAACGCGGCTCCTCCTTCGTTCCACACCGCATTGGCCCACTCCAGGGCTTTCCCACAGAGGCAGGAAACGAGGACGGACACCTTCTTCCGCTCCAATGGTGCCGGCCTGATGCTGGCGAAGTAAAGCTCCAATTGGAGGAGGAATCCCTGGCACAGCGCCGCTGTCCCCTCAAACGCCCGTGGTCGGGATTTCTGGATCCCTGCTGGTGCTGGGGTGTACGTGGCTGGATCCGGTTAGCCAGCTGGTCTCGACAGATCGGGTCTGCTCTTCTCCAGGCGTTGGACGACCTGAAGAACCCGATCAATCGCTTCCCCCAAGCTGGCCAGCATCGTGGAGTGCTCCTGGACCCGTGCCACAACTCCAGGCATGCGCTCTTCTCCCGCTGACTCCATAGCGGGTGGGTGATTCTGTGATGCGTGTGATAGAAGGAGTCAGGCGCAGGAGAGTAATACGCATCCAAAGAGTTTATTCCGTCGACAAACAGTTGCGCAAGCATGCGACAACAAAACTCAGGCACAGGGGAAATATCTACCCTGGCAACAACAAGGTAAGGGTAGCTCAACCGAGCTACACACAGCTCACAACAAACAATAACCCACACAGACAAGGAAGCAGAGGGAACACTTATACAATGACTAATTGGGGATAAGGACCAGGTGTGTGTGATTAATTAGACAAGACTAGTGGAGTGATGATAAATGGATCGGCAGCAGCTAGTAAGCCGGTGACGGCGAACGCCGAAACCTGCCCGAACAAGGAGGGGAGGCAGCCTCGGCGGAAGTCGTGACACACGATGAGACATCAACTGCTGAGATACTTTCAATTGCTTGAGTAACACCCACACTTGCTTGAGTAACACCCACATTTTATTTGCTTAAGCAAGACATGACAATATCGTTGGTATTTATTTAATGTTAATTACCATATTTATGAATGTATGATTAGGCTACTTAAGTTAGGTAATACCCCATAATGAGGTGTGTATCCTCATATATGTCACGATCGTCGTAGTAATGAGTAGACCAAGGCGCAGCGTGAGAAACAAACATGACTTTAATTAGTTAAAGTTTCTAAACAAAACAAAACACGACTCGTGAAGTCCACGGTGACAATGACCGAACACGGAACAAGAACCCAACAAACCCAAAGGGAAAAACATACAGTTTAAATATGGCTCCCAATCAGAGACAACCAGCCTACAGCTGACACTCGTTGCCTCTGATTGGGAGTCACACAGGCAAACATAGAAAAACACAACCTAGAACACCCAACATAGAAACAGAACACATAGAATGAACACACCCTGGCTCAACATATAGAGTCCCAGAGCCAGGGTGTGACAGTACCCCCCCCTAAAGGCGCGGACTGCGACCGCGCCTCAACTAAACAAACCAGGGGAGGGCTGGGCGGGCATACCTCCTCGGCGGCGGTTCTGGCTCCTGCCTTGACCACCACCCTCCAATACACCCCCCATAGTGCCCCTGGTCCAGTCTGGCCCCGCCGGCTGGAGCAGGACTGGACTTGACAGGAGCGATCCTTACCAGGCTGTCGACTCGCACCCCTGGCTTGGTGCGTGGAGGAGGAACGGGCCTTACCAGGCTGACGACTCGCACCCCTGGCTTTGTGCGTGTAGGAGGAACGGGCCTTACCAGGCTGACGACTCGCACCCCTGGCTTGGTGCGTGGAAGAGGGACGGGCCTTACCAGGCTGACGACTCGCACCCCTGGCTTGGTGCGTGGAAGAGGGACGGGCCTTACCAGGCTGACTTCTCGCACCCCTGGCTTAGTGCGAGTGGCAGGAACAGGCCGGACCAGGCTGGCGACGCGCACCGTAGGTTTGGTGCGAGTGGCAGGAACAGGCCGGGTCGGGCTGGCGACTCGCACCGTAGACTTGGTGCGGGTGGCAGGAACAGGCCGGACCGGGCTGGCGACGCGCACCGTAGACTTGGTGCGGGTGGCAGGAACAGGCCGGACCGGGCTGGCGACGCGCACCGTAGGTTTGGTGCGAGTGGCAGGAACAGGCCGGGTCGGGCTGGCGACGCGCACCGTAGACTTGGTGCGGGTGGCAGGAACAGGCCGGACCGGGCAGGCGACGTGCACCGTAGGTTTGGTGCGAGTGGCAGGAACAGGCCGGGTCGGGCTGGCGACGCGCACCGTAGACTTGGTGCGGGTGGCAGGAACAGGCCGGACCGGGCTGGCGACGCGCACCGTAGGTTTAGTGCGTGGAGCAGGGACAGGCCGGGCTGGGCTGTCGACGCACACCGTAGGCTTGGTGCGTGGAGCAGGGACAGGCCGGGCTGGGCTGTCGACGCACACCGTAGGCTTGGTGCGTGGAGCAGGGACAGGCCGGGCTGGGCTGTCGACGCACACCGTAGGCTTGGTGCGTGGAGCAGGGACAGGCCGAACCGGGCTGTGGAGACGGATAGGAGGCCTGGAGTGAAGAGCGGCCACCACCCGTCCTGGCTGAATGCCTACCCTCACACACTCTGTGTGAGGCATCCGCACAGGACGTACAGGGCAGTGTACCCCTGGCCTGGTGGCCTTCTGGATCCGCCCCCTTTTCTCCTCCGTCAGCCCCGTCGTCCATGCCGTGTGCCCCCCCCTAAAAATGTTCTGGGGTTGCCTCACGACCGTCCGACGACGACCCTGATCACGCCGTAGCTCCTCTCTACGGCGCGCCTCCACCGTCTCTTCTCCCGGCGCTTCCTCCCATGTCCAGCCCAAGAGCTGCCCCTGGACACGCTGCTTGGTCGTTGCATGGTGGGTTTTTCTGTCACGATCGTCGTAGTAATGAGTAGACCAAGGCGCAGCGTGAGAAACAAACATGACTTTAATTAGTTAAAGTTTCTAAACAAAACAAAACACGACTCGTGAAGTCCACGGTGACAATGACCGAACACGGAACAAGAACCCAACAAACCCAAAGGGAAAAACATACAGTTTAAATATGGCTCCCAATCAGAGACAACCAGCCTACAGCTGACACTCGTTGCCTCTGATTGGGAGTCACACAGGCAAACATAGAAAAACACAACCTAGAACACCCAACATAGAAACAGAACACATAGAATGAACACACCCTGGCTCAACATATAGAGTCCCAGAGCCAGGGTGTGACAATATAATTGTGTGTGTGTGTCTGTGTGTGTGTGTGTGTGTGTGTGTGTGTGTACTTTTCATTTCTCTCTGTGAGGTCTAACCAGGGTTTTAATTTACAATTCCTTCTGAACACAACAAAGCTTTGTGTTGCTGGAGCAGTTTCACCATACAGATTCCCTTCTATGTTCCCGGACAACAATACCTCACACTGCTGATAATGTAGATTCATCTTTGGGGTCGAGATATCAAAGAAGCAGTAAAACATTACAGTAGATACATGCAGCAATGCATCACTTTCTGGCTCTCGGGTGGGAATGCAATTTGAATTCTTCGCTCGTACCTCGGCAGACACAGAAAACTGTAATTACATTATTTCAGTTCTAAAGTAATTTCCTGGACCACTCAGGCATATATGACAAATATTAATGAGAGGAGACCTGATCAGCCAATCTTCCAGCTTATCAGAAATATTGTATGAGAGTTAATAAAATACAGAGGATATCATATCAGAGCTCACAGGAACACACACATGTGGAGGGTTTTACAACCATTCCATTGGTTCCATTGCGCCAAGCAAGCTCAATCAAGCCCAAAGAAAGTATTATTTCAAGTACAATTTGAGCCCAGGTCTGTTGACTAGTATGTGTAGTCTGTACAGCAGCAGGCCATCGAAGGCTAAGAACACAGATGTTATGAGCTCCTAGTGACAGCAACAGTGAACCACAGCAGAGGTAGATCAATGCTACTGTAGTCAAGCCAGCTGAGACTCAACACACCACAACCATGGAGCTCACACACCTCCCTCTCATGAACTAATGGTGATGAGAAATCCATAGCTGCACTGTGGAGAGGAGAGTAGATTAGGCTGTAAGAGAAACACCAACAACACAAATACAGACGAGCCTACAGTTGAAGAAGAACTGCACATTAAATGTAGACTGAAATATGCTTTACATACAGTTTGTTTCTAAGATTTACTGCCAAACACTCAGGGCCAGTGTTAAAAGCATCTCAGAGTAGGAGTGCTGATCTAAGATCAGTTTTGCCATTTAGATCTTTATGAATAACATTACATGGAGAGGGGGGACCTGAGCCTAGATCAGCACTGCTTTATGAATACGGGCCCAGGACTGGACGGCTTGGATCCACTAATCTGCTAATATGTAATACATGCTAAAGGCTGGATACACAACAAGTCTAATACCAGCTGGTGGATTGCTACCTCAGCAGATTGTAACTTCAGCTATGAATAACTGTATTCATAAAATACATAATTAATAATCATTAATTCTATAGGCACCAGGGGAACCACTGAGAGAACATGTTAAATTAAATTCAGACGCTGGTCAGGACGTTTAGGGTCGATAGACGAATTTGAATGTTTGACTTTTCCTCCCTTTGAAAAAGATGGACCTTGTATTTCATATTTCCAAGGCATCTGAATATGGCTTTGGTTCTAATTTTCCAAAAGATTACACTTGCAACAACCTACAGGCCAGTGTCAGGCACAATTTCTATCATTTAAGAAAACAAAGAATGTGCAGAACATTGTGAAATTGTGCATGACTAATACAATTTACCCTGATAACTGGTTAATGTGAGTTAAAAAGCCACAGTATAAAGTGTGTGAAGTGACATCAATTGCAGAAAACCTCTCTTTTCTTCTCAGACTCTAATTTTCCAGCTCATTTGGCCCTCAACATTGATCTTTCCTCAGTCTATTAATCCAGAGAAAGCTGTAGGTCTGACACACAAAGACGCTTGCTGAGCTCCTCAGACAGGACAGGATTCCCTCACCTGCTTGAGTGCAGTCACACACACTATTTGTCTCAAGTATGCCATACATAGTCATTGTTTTGAGTAACAGCCTCAAAACAAGCCAGCCGATGACGTCTGCTACCCATAAACCACCTGGTGAAAATTAAAGGCTTGTGCCAATGCAAATGCCCAATTCATAAAATGTCAGAGCTCTGGACACAGTCAGAGAGGCAGTTGAGGGGAAACCAGCAGCTAGCCCACCTAATCAGTCATTCTTTCCCACAACCTGCGAGAGGAGACCACAGCACGCTGCCAGAGAGAGAGAGAGAGAGAGAGAGAGAGAGAGAGAGAGAGAGAGAGAGAGAGAGAGAGAGAGAGAGAGAGAGAGAGAGAGAGAGAGAGAGAGAGAGAGAGAGAGAGAGAGAGAGAGAGAGAGAGAGAGAGAGAGAGAGAGTGGAAGCACACATTCTGTTTGAAGACAGGCTGTGTGCTCTTTACAAGGACACACTCCTGAGACAAAATAGAAGGAAAAAGAGAGGGGAGAGGGAGCAGGAGAGGAGAGGGGGAACAAGAGTGAGGGAGAGAGAGAAATATGTTTTTTTCAGTTTTTGAAAGGGTGAGGGCAGAGTGGTGTTGGAGAGAAGAAACATGTATTCAATACTGAACACAGAGGAGAGGTCTGCAGAAGCACTATTTACAATAAGAGATAACAGACCCCTTCCTTCTTCCTTTCTTCCGTCCTGTACTAAACAGTGAACCAGACCAAGGTCAGAGGAGGGGAGAGGGGAGCTTGGGTACAGCCAGAGATGGACCACATATCATGGGCTGTTGTGATATAATCTTCCCTGGGCCATGGAGAGAACCAGGAGCCTTATGATGTATAATTCAGCTGAGGGGAGAGGAGCACCAGGAACTCCAGGCCCCAGGCCCACTCTGGTTCTGTTCCTTCCCCAGGATAAGCACTGAACCCTGGGATGACCTTTGGAGGCCTTCATGGTCTCCTAACCACAGGTTGGCTGGGTGTATAGTGTTCTCTATCGAATGCCCTCTAATCTGTCCACATACATGCACACACATCTGCACACACACATGCACGCACACACACACGCACACACACACGTACAGACACATAAACATATTCCTTTTTAGTATTCCATGGATGGGTGGAGATTGATGTTGGTAAGCAATGTCGACAGTATCCTGAAGTATCCTGTATGTCTATGCAAGCATGCGGGTATACTGTATGTCTATGCAAGCATGCATAGACACACGCCCCTTATCTCCCACTCCCACTGTCCTTGGGGGATTAGTAGACCTGCATACCGACGGAGCAGCGAGAGGCCCTGATTGACACACACAAACAGGATACAGCGAATACTGTCGGCATTGCTTACCAACATCAATCTCCACCCAGCCATAAAAAGGGATATGTTTATGGTCTGTCCATACATGCATATGTGCGTGTGTGTGTGTGCATGTGCATATGTGTGTGTTTGTGGACTGATTAGAGGGCATTTGATAGAGAACACTATTCACCATGTGTGTGCGCACATGTGCGTGTGTGTGTTTACTAGGGACTGAAGATAACTGGGCAGTGGAGATAACAAGGCTGATTAAGATGCGTAATCATTTCATTTCCATGTTTGTCTCCCAGGGCAACGGCTTGATGTCTTTATAGACGCCTAATCTCTAGAGATGAATAAAACATGACATCTTAGAAGGTGTGAATCTGCTGTAAAGTGAGTAATGGGTGAAAACGAGTGTAGCTGTGGGCTGTACTGTCCCGGGTGGCAGATGAAGAGGCACCACAGGAAACCATTGAGGCAGCAGAACGTCCAACACTCTTCAAGAAACCTGGGTGAGAACAGAATATGGTGAAGCTAGCCTGATGTTCCCAATTGGTTGTGAAAGCAATGATATTTCTTAATGTTTAGAGGCAACTTCCACCTTTCCTTTCCTTTCCTTTCCTTTCCTTTCCTTTCCTTTCCTTTCCTTTCCTTTCCTTTCCTTTCCTTTCCTTTCCTTTCCTTTCCTTTCCTTTCCTTTCCTTTCCTTTCCTTTCCTTTCCTCTCCTCTCCTCTCCTCTCCTCTCCTCTCCTCTCCTCTCCTCTCCTCTCCTCTCCTCTCCTCTCCTCTCCTCTCCTCTCCTCTCCTCTCCTCTCCTCTCCTCTCCTCTCCTCTCCTCTCCTCTCCTCTCCTCTCCTCTCCTCTCCCGAGTGGCGCAGCGGTCTAAGGCACTGCATCTCAGTGCTTGAGGCATCACTACAGACCCCCTGGTTCGATTCCAGGCTGTATCACAACTGGCCGTGATTGGGCGGCGCACAATTGGCCCAGTGTCATCTGGGTTTGGCCGGTGTAGATAAGAATCTGTTCTTAACTGACTTGCTTAGTTAAATAAAGGTAAAAAAATCAGGCTTGACTCACAATGTACTACTTTATATCTCTCCTATAACCCTTTCTCTCTCTCCCTACTCTGTAAAGTGACATGCTAGATCAATGGGGCTCTTAGCCTGAGAAGCTGGAGAAGAAACGGTCCTGTTTAGCATGAGCCCCATCTGTTTTGATTTGATTTGAGAAGAGGAATGGGGCAGTTTAGCCCCTTCACAGACCATAACACCCCCCTCCACTCCTCCTCCATTTCTACTAGCTTACTTTGGGGCCAGTCCCATAAAGCAGATTGGCAATTTACACCTCCCCCTACATCTCCATCCCTCTCTCTATCCCTGTAGCCCATCTCCCTCCATTCCTCCATCCTCTATCTACAGTACAGACACACACACCGATCCCGCCCCTGTTATTTGCACACAGCCTCGCCATGAGAACAGAGTCAAATGCAGTGGCGGCTCCTGAAAAAATTCTCAGGGGGGGCAATTTTTCTGATGATTTAGGTGACCTACACACATTTTAAAAAAGATATGTCCAGCAACAACATGAAGACAGGGGCAGCATATAAGTCAATACTGATATACACATTACTTGCTTCAAAAAGGCCTCATGGTTGAATTGGAAATATGTGCACCTGAGCAAGCAGGAGCTTTTGATAGAGGCTACTGAAAACATTGATGCAAGTTATTGGTAATAAGAAATTTTTATAGACTTCCATATTCTGCCCTCTTGTATAGATTTGTGAAAATGAACAGTGATAGACATTTTGCCTGAAAACAGAATTTGAAAATAATTTCTAGAAAAGGTAAACACAGCTATCTGTATGGCTTTGTAAATATGAACAACCATATTCTGGCCAATTGTATAGATTTGTAAAAAAAATGGTTTACTTTTTTAAAAATGAAAAATAACTATTTTAAACAACATCAACTGTGAACTGATTTGGGCGTGTGTGTGTTAAAGAGACAGACAGGGAGGGACAAAGAGAGAGAGAGGCTACATTACTTGTACTGAAACTGTTCTCTTCTCTCTTTCAATGCAGCAAAGCGGTCAATGACTTTCTCATTGAAATCAGGCATGCTGAGGACTAGTTTACTAGTTACTTTTTAGCTTGCTGCATGATCAAATTCAGCTGATGCGCATAGCAATGCACGTAATGGCCTTTCTTGAAATGCTCACGCACCTTTTGCCTTCTCTCGCCTCATCACACTGGCTCCATCGTAAGCTTGCGCAATGAGTTTGACTTTCACGTCGTCGGCAAAAAGACCGTTCAGTCTCTCCAAAAGCACACTGGCGATTGAGACTGAGGTTGATTCCGAGATGGGAAGGAACTCAAAAAAGCGCTCCTGCACTTTGTGGTTGTCTCTTTGATGTGAACTTCTTTCAAAGAGACAATCGAGTTGCACTGAACGCTATAGCCATCTTGATAGTAGTACGTGAATTGATTGATGCTGCTACCCGCTCTTTTCTTAGTTACGTTCATGGTTACGTTACGTATGACGAAAGCGCGTAAGTGCAAGCCCTCAGAAACCCATAGAGATTGTATTGAAAGCTCTGAAATTTGAAAAAAATAGATTTTACATGGGAGTCTATGACAGACTTCTGGGCGATTTTCAACCTGACTGAAATCGCCCCAAAAGGGCGGGGGGGCATTTGAAGCACGACTTTAGCCTGATTGGACATTTAGTGGCAGTGTGGCACTGTGGCAGATCAGACGTCTAGATTACAACACTGATAACTACTGTTGCCGTGATATAATTGATTAGAAAAAAAATCCCTTCCTTTTCCCGTTTGGCAGTGCGTCGCCCATATCGCCCTATTGAACACACCGCCCCTGGTCAAATGCCTCCTCAAACGGCCATGGCAGTATTTTAACTCACATTGCACTGCAATACAGTCATATCTGAACCGACCAACGGTGGATGATTTGGGTGTTATAGGCATAGAATTAGAATGGCTATGGTTATAGAGCTATACCTAGAGAGACATAGGGTGCATTCGTAAATTCGCTTTGGCTATCTACTCCGATTTCAGAGCACTCTCGTCTGAGTGTGCCAGAGCGCAGAATAACTGATGAATTTACGAATGCTCTGATGAATAACTGATGAATTTATGAACCAGCTCTGCTAGGGCGAGTAAAATGGTCAGAGTGAGGTGTTCTCTCATTTGTACTGGAAGTAGCTAGCAAGCTAGCCAACGTTAGCCAGTTAGCTAACGTTGGTTAGCTAAAGTCTTCTTTGTATCAGTTAGCTAAAGTCTTCTTTGTATCCAAGGAAACTTGGGTGCTTGATTGCCGTTGTGGCTCAGATCAACCCTACTCCTCGGCCAGAGTGTCCAGTGTGCGCTCTGAACGCTCCGAGAGCGAAACGCTCTGAATTTATGAATGGACAATCTAATAACGCTCTGGCACTCCAGCACCCCAGATTGAATTTACGAACACACCCATAGATGATAACCTTGGTGTTCCAGTATGTTGTCGTTCAATGCTAGAAGAGTAGTGTGCTTGAATACTAATCTAGGCTGATGAGGAAAACATTCCCACAGAAGGGTGAGTGAATGACAGCCCTAGAGGGAATATGGGTTGGGAATGTTGGAACACTTAAAAGACACTTTAACCTGTTCCCAACGGATTGAGAATTCCTATGTGAATTCCTTGGCAACTCCTATCTCTGTAGCTCAGCTGGTAGAGCACGGCGCTTGTAACGCCAAGGTAGTGGGTTCGATCCCCGGGACCACCCATACACAAAAATGTATGCACGCATGACTGTAAGTCGCTTTGGATAAAAGCGTCTGCTAAATGGCATATTATTATTATACACGCACATTTTGCAGATTCATAACACCATGCACGCACACGCACACACACACACTGCTACTGCTCTTCCCTGAGCCATTACTCCCTAATCAATCCGGGAGTATAGAGCATCTGGCTCTAACATGATTAATATCAGACAGGGCAGGCCCAACAGCTGCTGAGGAAAGCAGAGAACGAAAAAGAGAAACATTGCTAATCATTCTCACTGTAATTGGCTTTTCCTAATGGTCTTGTTGGTGGAAATATTTACAGCAGCCAACCACACTGCTGCAGTTTAAATAAGCACTGATCACACATTAGGATGTGTTTGTGTGATTTGTATGGTGCCGAAGAAGTGAAGAAGTCTTCTTTCTATCCAAGGAAACCAGTGTGTGTGCGTATGTGCAAGTGTTTGTACTGTATGACAAGCCATGTCAAATAAATCTGTCCATCACCAGACATTGGTATGTTTTCTGTCTGCCTTTTGTTTGTGTTAAACACACACAGTCCTGAAGAATGTAGGCTCTCTGGTCGCACTCAAATAACCCCACTATTTTCTTTGTATGACAAGATGATGGAACTTTGGTAAGCCAAACAGTATCGTTTCCACATCGAGGGGCGTGTGTGTGTGTTTCAGTAGAGACTTTGCGGTTACAGTAGTCAAGTCTGGTCATGGAGACCATGTAAGTGCCTAGACAGCAAATATCACAAAGGAACCTCTTTCTACATAACTCCAGTCTGACCCACTCCCTACAGTGGGGGTGTTGCGTGTGTTTTGGCATGCCAGTTGTTTTGGGATTAGGATACTTTAGTTTAGAGTATGTTGTCATGAGTTTCAGGACAAATCTCAAATGACACCCTATATATAGTGCACTACCTTTGGCAGCCACATAGGCTCAGTCAAAAGTAGTGCACTGCAATTGGGAGACACAGGGTGACATTTGAGACGGAGTCAGAGACTTACCTGAAGGTGATCTGTACAGGTAAGCACTGCTTCTGGGCTCAACACAAGCCATATCCCCTCTCCTGTCTCATCTCCCCATAGAGAGATCCTATTGTCAACACATAACACTGCCTGTCAGTGTCATCACCTCTTAAGCACAATGCAACAATACATGTCACTTCCCATAGCACATGACAACCAGCTTTTGACTGCCAAGGGTTTGTGCAGGACTGAGAATACTGACCTGCTGTTACCGACTGATGATTATTTTCATGTTGAGCTGAGAGACTTCAACCCATATTACCTGGGAACAAACACAAGCACTCAAGGAGGATAAGAGAATGATCCCTTTTTCTTTGACTGAAGAAGCAGCAACAATTGCACTGGATTTAGTGTACTGTGACGAATATATTGTAGTAAATTCAGGGGGTAGCCCCAACTGGGACTCGAACCCAGGTCCAGCTACTATCAGGCCAACACCTTAACCGTTACGCCACAAGGTCCAAACTTCTTGACGAAGGCTCTAGGTGTTGGGTTATGGTCGCTACAATATGGTCAACTGGTCAACTTGAAGATACCAGCTTATTAAGGTAGAATGTAAAAGGACTGGAATAAAATAAAATAAAATAAAATAGTATTTGTCATATGCGCCGAATACAACTGGTGTAGACTTTACCATGAAATGCTTGCTTACGAGCCCTTCTCAACGATCCAGAGTAAAATAAATAATAATAATAATAGTAACACGAGGAATAAAATAAAATACACAAGAATGGAGATATAGATATATACCAGGGAGTACCAGTACCAGATCAATGTGCAGCGGGACGAGGTATTTGAGGTAGATACATTCAGGAAGTATTCAGAGCCCTTGACTTTTTCCAAATTTTGCTACGTTACAGCCTTATGCTGAAATTAATTAAATAAAAAATGTTACTCATCAATCTACACACAATACCCTATAATGACAAAGCGAAAACAGGTGTTTAGAAATGTTTGCAAATTTAAGTATTCAGACCCTTTGCTATGAGACTCGAAATTGAGCTCAGGTGCATCCTGTTTCCATTGATCATCCTTGAAATGTTTCTACAACTTGATTGGAGTCCACCTGTGGTAAATTCAATTGATTGGACATGATTTGGAAAGGCACACACCTGTCTATATAACGTCCCACAGTTGACAGTGCATGTCAGAGCAAAAACCAAGCCATGAGGTCGAAGGAATTGTCCATAGAGCTCTGAGGCAGGATTGTGTCGAGGCACAGATCTGGGGAAGGGTACCGAAAACTTCTGTTCCCAAGAACAGAGTGGCCTCCATCATTCTTAAATAGAAGAAGTTTGGAACCACCAAGACTCGTCCTACAGCTGGCCACCTGGCCAAACTGAGTAATCGGGGGAGAAGGGCCTTGGTCAGGGAGGTGACCAAGAACCCGATGGTCACTCTGACAGAGCTCCAGAGTTCCTCTGTGGAGAAGGGAGAACCTTCCAAAAGGACAACCATTTCTGCAGCACTCCACCAATCAGGCCTTTATGGTAGAGTGGCCAGACGGAAGCCACTCCTCAGTAAATGGCACATGACAGCCCACTTGGAGTTTGCCAAAAGGCACCTAAAGACTCTCAGACCATGAGAAACAAGATTCTCTGGTCTGATGAAACCAAGATTGAACTCTTTGGCCTGAATGCCAAGTGTCACGTCTGTAGGAAACCTGGCACCATCCCTACGGTGAAGCATGGTGGTGGCAGCATCGTGCTGTGGGGATGTTTTTCAGCGGCAGGGACTGAGAGACTAGTCAGGATCAAGGGAAAGATGAACGGAGCAAAGCACAGAGAGATCCTTGATGAAAACCTGCTCCAGAGCGTTCAGGACCTCAGACTCGGGCAAAAGTTCACCTTCCAACAGGACAACGACCCTAAGCAAACAGCCAAGACAATGCAGGAGTGGCTTCGGGACAAGTCTCTGACTTGGCCCAGCCAGAGCCCGGACTTGAACCCGATCTAACAACTCTGGAGAGACCTGAAAATAGCTGTGCAGCAATGCTCCCCATCCAACCTGACAGAGCTTGAGAGGATCTGCAGAGAGGAATGGGAGCAACTCCCCAAATACAGGTGTGCCAAGTTTGTAGCGTCATACCCAAGAAGACTCGAGGCTGTAATCACTGCCAAAGGTGCTTCAACAAAGTTCTGAGTAAAGGGTCTGAATACTTATGTAAATGTGATATTTCTGTTTTGTATTTTTAATAAAGGTGCAGAAATTTCAAAAATCCTGTTTTTGCTTTGTCATTATGAGGTATTGGTATAGATTGATGAGGGGTGAAAAATGATTGAATCAATTTTAGAATAAGGCTGTAACGTAACAAAATGTGGAAAAAGTCAAGAGGTCTGAATACTTTCTGAATGCACTGTATGTACATGAAGGCAGGGTAAAGTGACTAGGATAGATGGGTTCGATCCCCGGGACCACCCATACACAAAAATTTATGCACGCATGACTGTAAGTCGCTTTGGATAAAAGCGTCTGCTAAATGGCATATTATTATTATATGAGTAAAATAAAGAACAGAGTAGCAGCAGCAAATAATGAGTGTAAAAGTGTGTGTAATGTGTATATATGTGTTGTTTGTGTTGTGTGTTTGTGTTGTGTTGGTATGTGTGTTATTTGTGTGTGTGTGTGTGTGCGTATGTAGTGTGTGTGAGTTTTGTTTGGGAGTGACAATGTAGTTTGTGTGTGTATGTGGTGTGTATTCAGTATATAATCTAGTGGGTGTGTAGGGTCAGTGCAAGACAGAGATAGTTCGGGTACCATGAATTGACTATTTAGCAGTCTTATGGCTTGGGGGTAGAAGCTGTCTCGGAGCCTGTATGCTCCGGTACCGTTTGCCGGACGGTAGTACAGTGAACAGTCTGAGGCTTGGGTGGCTGGAGTCCTTGGCAATTTTTCAGGCCTTCCTCTGACACCGTCTGATCCTGGATGGCAGGGAGCTGGGCTGTTGTCTGCACCACCCTCTGTAGTGCCTTGCGTTCAAGAACGGTAAATTTGCCATACCAAGTAGTGATGCAGCCAGTCAAGATGCTCTCGATGGTGCAGCTGTAGAACTTTTTGAGGTTCTGAGGGCCCATGCCACATTTTTCAGCCTCCTGAGGGGGAAGAGGCACTGCCACGCCCTCTTCACGACTGTGCGGGTGTGTGTGGACCCTGTTATGTCCTTAGTGATGTGAATGCCAAGGAACTTGAAGCTCTCGACCCGCTCCACAACAGCCCCTTCGATGTGCACTCCCCTCTTTCTCCTATAGAAAACCATTGAATGAGTAGGTGTGTCCAAACTTTTGACTGGTACTGTATATATGTTTTTACACCAAATACAAACATACACATACGAACAACAACTTACAGACACATACAAACAATGACTACATCTCATCGGCCCAGACCTGCATGCACCCCCATCCCTAGTGCCTGCATTATTGTTTGTCACTTGGTCTTAAATTGTACCAATTAGTTTTTCTCGGTCGCCCATGCTATTTCAATATTTAAATAATAAATCATTAGATGTTTCCATTGTGTTAATGATGGTGGATTAATTTATTTCTATGTTTTTAATATACGGTTTCATTTTAATATATGTGGATTTTGTATGTGTGCCCTTCAGAGGGTGAATGGGCAAGACAAAAGATTTAAGTGCCTTTGAATGGGGTATGGTAGAATTGCAACGCTGCTGGGTTTTTCACACTCAACAGTTTCCCATGTGTATCAAGAATAGTCCACCACCCAAAGGACATCCAGCCAACTTCACAATTGTGGGAAGCATTGGAGTCAACATGGGCCAGCATCCCTGTGGAACGCTTTCAACACCTTGTAGAGTCTATGCCCGACGAAATGAGGCTGTACTGAGGGCAAAAGAGAGGGGTGCAACTAAATATTAGGAAGGTGTTCTTAATGTTTTGAACACTCAGTGTATTGTCTTTTTGCATGATGTCTCATAGGATGTCATAGTGGGCTTTCTTGTATGTGTCCATGTCCGTGTCCCGTTCCTTGTAAGTGGTAGCTCTAGCCGTTAGCCCAGCGCGGATATTGCCTGTAATCCATGGTTTTTGGTTTGGATACGTTCTTGTAGTCACTGTGGGGACGACATCGTCTATGCACTTATTGATGAAGCCTGTGACTGTTGTGGTAAACTCCTCAATGTTATCGGATGAATCCCGGAACATATCTCAGTCTGTAATAGCAAAACGGTATTGTAGCCATGCTACTTTTTCATCCGACCATTTCCATATTGAGCGCATCATTGGTACACTGCTCAAAAGAATAAAGGGAACACTTAAACAACACAATGTAACTCCAAGTCAATCACACTTCTGTGAAATCAAACTGTCCACTTAGGAAGCAACACTGATTGACAATAAATTTCACATGCTGTTGTGCAAATGGAATAGACAACAGGTGGAAATTATAGGCAATTAGCAAGACACCCCCAATAAAGGACTGGTTTTGCAGGTGGTGACCACAAACCACTTCTCAGTTCCTATGCTTCCTGGCTAATGTTTTGGTCACTTTTGAATGCTGGCGGTGCTTTCACTCTAGTGGTAGCATGAGACAGAGTCTACAACCCACACAAGTGGCTCAGGTAGTGCAGCTCATCCAGGATGGCACATCAATGCGAGCTGTGGCAAGAAGGTTTGCTGTGTCTGTCAGCGTAGTGTCCAGAGCATGGAGGCGCTACCAGGAGACAGGCCAGTACATCAGGAGATGTGGAGGAGGCCGTAGGAGGGCAACAACCCAGCAGCAGGACTGCTACCTCCGCCTTTGTGCAAGGAGGAGCAGGAGGAGCACTGCTAGAGCCCTGCAAAATGACCTCCAGCAGGCCACAAATGTGCATGTGTCTGCTCAAACGGTCAGAAACAGACTCCATGAGGGTGGTATGAGGGCCCGACGTCCACAGGTGGGGGTTGTGCTTACAGCCCAACACCGTGCAGGACGTTTGGCATTTGCCAGAGAACACCAAGATTGGCAAATTCGCCACTGGCGCCCTGTGCTCTTCACAGATGAAAGCAGGTTCACACTGAGCACATGTGACAGACGTGACAGAGTCTGGAGACGCCGTGGAGAACGTTCTGCTGCCTGCAACATCCTCCAGCATGACCGGTTTGGTGGTGGGTCAGTCATGGTGTGGGGTGGCATTTCTTTGGGGGGCCGCACAGCCCTCCATGTGCTCTCCTGACTGCCATTAGGTACCGAGATGAGATCCTTAGACCCCTTGTGAGACCATATGCTGGTGCGGTTGGCCCTGGGTTCCTCCTAATGCAAGACAATGCTAGACCTCATGTGGCTGGAGTGTGTCAGCAGTTCCTGCAAGAGGAAGGCATTGATGCTATGGACTGGCCCGCCCGTTCCCCAGACCTGAATCCAATTGAGCACATCTGGGACATCATGTCTCGCTCCATCCACCAACGCCACGTTGCACCACAGACTGTCCAGGAGTTGGCGGATGCTTTCGTCCAGGTCTGGGAGGAGATCCCTCAGGAGACCATCCGCCACCTCATCAGGAGCATGCCCAGGCGTTGTAGGGAGGTCATACAGGCATGTGGAGGCCACACACACTACTGAGCCTCATTTTGACTTGTTTTAAGGACATTACATCAAAGTTGGATCAGCCTGTATTGTGGTTTTCCACTTTAATTTTGAGGGTGACTCCAAATCCAGACCTCCATGGGTTGATAAATTTGATTTCCATTGATAATTTTTATGTGATTTTGTTGTCAGCACATTCAACTATGTAAAGAAAAAAGTATTTAATAAGATTATTTCATTCATTCAGATCTAGGATGTGTTATTTTAGTGTTCCCTTAATTTTTTTTGAGCAGTGCACTTTCTGTTTGAGCTTTTGTTTGTAAACACAAAGCAGGAGAACGGAGTCATGGTCAGATTTGCCAAAGTGAGGACGAGGGAGAGCCTTGTATGCGTTTCTGTGGGTAGAATAAAAGTGATCTAGAGTTTTAGCGCCCCTAGTGGAGACATGTTGGTAGACGTGAGGTAGGATGGTTTGAAGTCTCCCCGCGTTAAAGTCCCCACCCACCAGAAACGCTGCCTCTGGGTGAGCGGTTTCTTGTTTGTTTATGTCCCCATACAGTTTGTTGAGTGCCAGAGTGATGTTGGATGTAGACAGCCGTTATAGTTAATGAGATCTCTCTTAGTAGATAAAAGGTTCTGCCGCTTACCATGAGGTATTCTATACCAGGTGAGCAAAAGCTCAAGAATTTCTTCATACTTGAAGCAGCACACCAGTTGTTATTTATGAATAAACACAATCCACTCTTTTCGACTTCCCCAAAGCCACCGTCTGATCCTGGTGCTCTACCGAGTACTACGTGCATAGTGTCATCATCCAGCCACATTTCAGTAAGATATATAATATTGCAGCTTTTCAAGTCTTTCTGATAGGAGTCTCTCGAACGAAGCTCATCCATCTTATTCTCGAGTGACTGGACATTTGCCAATAGAACAGAGGGGAGCACCATTCGGTTTTCTATTTGCCTCAATTTCACCAGGACTCTACCTCGTGTCCTGCGTCTACGCCTACAGCATTTTGGTAAGCCATGGAACAAATGAATAGGGTCCGAAATGAATAGGGTATGAAAAGTGGAACAGCTGAGTCGTATTTGAAGTCAAAAGTTAGGTTAGTAACTTTCGATCTAATGTCCAGAAGTGCTTGGCGGTCATATGTGATAATAGTAGGAACCTTCTGTACAAAAAAAGTAAAGATAAACACGATAAAAGTCCTTTATAGCTAAATTGGGTTGGAACTCTTAAGATGTTGCCCTTCTCCGTTGGCGCCATCTTGATTTTCACAAGCTCTCTTACTGCCACTCCATACTATTGACATCAAGTTCCATTCCTCACCTAGCTAGTTTCACTCATTGACATTATAGATGCGATGATAGTATTGGTTGAAGCTCACTGTTAAATTCAAATCTCCCTACCATTAAATCTAAGCCAATATGACACCAATCTCTATGAAAATTTGCAAATCAACTTGATTGGAGATACACAACACAATTCCCGCCTCTCGTCATGAGCCATCCGTCAGTTACTGAGAACCACATTCTGGATTTTTTAACAGGGTCATTCGCAATTGAGTTTTAAGAGTATTTATTGCGGCTACCAAGCTCAGATTTTAGACGTCAGATTAAAACCAGACTATAAAGTGCATATTTCTGTCCATTTAGAAACAATGATGTGCTACCTTTTTGTACCATTTCTGACAATGGCTGTTTGAGAATCCTAAGCAACCTGCCTTCATTTAGCTTGAAGTACAATACCAACATAGCTACTGTAGTAGGTCAAAGCTGTGTGATGGAAAACCTTGGTAGAGCATGGGTGGAATAGGCATTGTGGTACTCTTTATTTTTCGGCTTCAAACCAATGCCTATTCTCACTTAAAACATTTGTTTTAAATTGCCATGGTTTTTACACCGGAAGGTGATTATGCAACATTATTATAAAACATTATAATGCAGCAATAAAAGTTAAATAAAAGTAAACAATAATGACAAATGGCAATATAAATAATATAGATGTTATTATTTATTTAATATTAACAGCTGATTTTCCAGAGGGAAGAAATGTATGCCAATATGGAGTAAACTGGAAAAATTTGACCAATGCCTATTCTCATTTAAAACAACGTTTTTAGTTTTTAATTGATTTGTATTTAGCTTCACTCCATATCATCAACAAACTATAGGCTCAGTGCTTATTAGCCTGCTCAGCCCTAGCCTGTTTCATCAGCAGTGTTAAATAATAACGGTTCCTACAGGAAATATCCTGTCACCACAAATACGAATTAAATTGGGGGAAGATTAATGGAGTTGCGCGCTCATTATGACCCCTTATGTAAATGGAGGAATTATATAGACTCATTCTGCAGTGGTACTGAGTTGTACAAACGCCCTACACACGCTCCCTCTTCTCTCCTCTTGTTAAGAGCTAATTTCCCCCTTTAACTAAAGCCTCTCTACACACCATGGCTAATCATAGCTCTCTGTCTTTTGTTATCATGCATGAGATTCAAAGTGAAATTGGAGGGCAATTGACTGTCCGCAGTGGTCAAAGACATGTTCTTAACATGTCTTTGACCACTGTCCAGGGACTGACTGTCCAGGGACATTCAGTAGGATTGTATTAAGATTCGGAGGGGAAACGTTATTGGAGTCAAGGATATTATTCAGCTCTGTGATTCTTATTTATTTGACCTTTGCTTTGATATTTTGTATGTACATGTACACTATATATATAAAAGTATGTGGACACCCCTTCAAATGAGTGGATTCGGCTATTCCAGCCAAACCTGTTGCTGACATGTGTATAAAATCGAGCACACAGCCATGCAATCTCCATAGACAAACATTAGCAGTAGAATGGCCTTACTGAAGAGCTCAGTGACTTTCAACGTGGCACCGTCATAGGGTGCCACCTTCCCAACAAGTCAGTTAGAGCTGCCTCGGTCAACTGTAAGGGCTGTTATTGTGAAGTGGAAAGCCTTTTTCTAGGTCCAAAAGGCTTCTCAACAGCTTCTACCCCCAAGCCATAAGACTTCTGAACAGCTAATCATGGCTACCCGGACTATTTGCACTGCCCCCCCACCCCCACCCCATCCCCCTCTTTTACGCTGCTGCCACTCTTTATTATTTATGCATAGTCACTTTAACTCTACCCACATGTACATATTACCTCAATTACCTTGACTAGCCGCACATTGACTCTGCACCGGTACCCCCCTGTATATAGCGCCCCTACTGTTATTTTATTTTACTGCTGCTCTTTAGTTATTTGCTTTTATTTTTTTACTTAACACTTTATCTATTTTACTTTTTTTTAATGCATTGTTGGTTAAGGGCTTGTAAGTAAGTATTTCACTGTAATGTTGTATTTGGCGCATGTGGAAAATAAAATTTGATTTGATTTGAAGATCACCATGCGCAATGCCAAGCGTCGACTCGAGTGCTGTAAAGCTTGCAGCCATTGGACTCTGAAACAGTGGAAACGCGTTCTCTGGAGTGATGAATCACGCTTCACCATCTGGCAGTCCGACGGATGAATCTGGTTTTGGTGAATGCCAGGAGAACGCTACATGCCCCAATGCATTGTGCCAACTGTAAAGTTTGGTGGAGGAAGAATAATGGTCTGGGGCTGTTTTTCCATGGTTCGGGCTAGGCCCCTTAGTTCCAGTGAAGGGAAATTTTAACGCTACAGCATACAATGACATTCTAGATTATTCTGTGTTTCAAACTTTGTGGCAACAATTTGGAGAAGGCCCTTTCCTGTTTCAGCATGACAATGCCCCCGTGCACAAAGCGAGGTCCTACAGAAATGGTTTGTCGAGATCGGTGAGGAAGAACTTGACTGGCTTGCATAGAGCCCTGACCTCAACCCCATCGAACACCTTTGGGATGAATTAGAACGCCCACTGTGAGCCAGGCCTAATCGCCCAACATCAGTGCCCGACCTCACTAATGCTCTTGTGGCTGAATGGAAGCAAGTCTCCACAGCAATGTTCCAACATCTAGTAGAAAGCCATCCCAGAAGCGTGGAGGCTGTTATAGCAGCAAAGCGGGGAACAAATCTATATAAATGCCCATGATTTTGGAATGAGATGTTCGACGAGCAGGTGTCCACATACGTTTGGTCATGTAGTGTATGTATTTGGTGAGTTATTACTCTTGACAGGTTGTAGTTCGATGGAATGACTCATAAAGAGGAGGCAGGTTCTTACCTGTTTCATAGTGTGGCGGCTCCATTTTCCCATGGTTTGCATGCCATGTACCCAGACCTCACAGACCTGTTACCGACCGGTTCCCTCACACAGCTCCAACTAGATGGAGGGAGAACCTCTGGGATTAAAGCTGTTCCCCTGGGATGTTCTCTTGAGAAGTGTGCGAATTGGACCATTTTCTGTCCTGCTAAGCATAGCAAAATGTAACGAGAACTTTTGGGAGTCAGGGAAAATGTATGGAGTAAAAAGTACATCATTTTCTTCAGGAATGTAGTGAAGTAAAAGTAGAAGTTGTCAAAAAATATAAATAGTAATGTACAGATACCCCAAAAAACGACTTAAGTAGTACTTTAAAGTATTTTTTAAATTAAGTACTTTACGCCACTGTGTGTGTATTTGTACATGTGCCTCTGGCTTCTCCGTGCTGCTGGGACTCATAACGTGTGTGTGACCTGAGGTGTTGATGTGTGAGCAGACCAGAAAGGAGCTGTCCTTTACACCCCACAGTGTAGGACCACCCTTTCATCTGCAATAGTCTGAAGCTTTTGCTATGAGCTGAAGTCTACCTGCAAGATGAAAGCTTGTTCATCAATACACGCTTTCTGCATGTTCACAGTGCATGATGTAGTTCTCTACACATGCTGAAAGACTGCCTGTCTTACACAGCAACACACACAGAGATATGGTTATATAACCACGGTCTAATTAGTTGTCCAGACGTAACTAAAGATGACACTGTCCTCCTCTCCCCTCCCTCTCCTTTCCCCACTCTGTCTCTTCTCTGTCTGTGGTCTAGAGTGTAGTGTGTGTGTGTGTGTGTGTTGTGTGTGTAGACTCCAGACCACTGCTTTAAATACAGACTTCCAGCACAACCAGGGCCTCAATCATCTCCATAAATATTAGCTGACTGTCATTTACAGATGTGTAAAACACATTTCATTCCAGAAGAAAAATGATTATTTCTCCCCCAGAGTATAATAACTGGTAAGCGATTAACTTTTTGTCCCAGCTAGAGGAAAGACATTAGGGAAGCTAAAATAGAAACTTAACCTAGTTGTCTGATTCTGCCATGTAATAAAAATTATAAAGCATTGCTGGTTTATGTTTTATTTTCTCCATATTCATTTACCACTCCACCATTTAGTCTCTCTCTCTCTCTCTCTCTCTCTCTCTCTCTCTCTCTCTCTCTCTCTCTGTCTCTCTCTCTCTCTCTCTGTCTCTCTCTCTCTCTCTCTCTCTCTCTCTCTCTCTCTCTGTCTCTCTCTCTCTCTCTCTCTCTCTCTCTGTCTCATCTCACTTGCTCTCTCTCCATTTCTCTCTCTCTTTCAACATCACCCTCATGCTACACTGCATAGCAAAGACAGCGCTTCCTTGCTTTCTGTGGATCAAAACTGTTCTCCCACATAGAAATCCTCTGTCTCTCATGCATTTCAAAGCTCTATATGTAAATCCCATAGAGATGGGGAAAGGGACAGAATCCTATTGTCCGTACGATTCCCATACAACTTCAATTCATGACACGCACCCCATTCCCAACCATGACTTTAACATTCAGTGGACGTTTGCCTCCAGTCTTTTAAGTGCTCTTTGATCTGCAGGATACAGCCACGGCTTGTGTCAATAGAGAGAAAAAGACTATAAAAGCTGAACGGACACACATGTAAATACACGTAGACCTTCACAAACACACACAAACACACACACACACACGTCGACAAGCCAGTGTTGTCAGCATCTGGTTGCCATTGCTAAGCCCATGCCAATGTTAGACAATAGACATTGCACTTGGAGAGAAGCCCAAGCCTGTGTGATGTGTCGAGATATCATTGGCTACTACCATGGAGGACATTCGGTCAGCGAGCATTAGGTGTCATACGGGTTAGTACTTTCACATCCTTGCAGATGAAGGAGAGGAGACGAGGAGAAGAAACCACTTAAGAGTATTGTGATGCACCCGAGCTCACGTTGGGGGCCACAGAGCGAAATGACCTCAGCGTCTTGTCTACATGATGGGCACTAACATTGAAAGTATGAAGAAAGCAGTAATGGACACTCACCAGAGAAATTACCCATTTTCTGAGTACAGAGAGGTGACACACTCCTGCTGAGTGCTTTTAACCATCATCTGCTGTTTACTAAGGATCTGAAGAGGAAACCAGCCTAAGCCTCCTTACCATTATTTACCTGGAAACAGTCCATCACACACTTTCCTTTTGGAGAGCCGCCTGAGCCAAAGCAACGCTGCATTGAGTCATATATAACAAATCACTTTAGAGCCAAAGTTACGCTTCAATAGAGAACCTGTAGTAGTGGTGCCACCGTAAACTACTGATGCGTTTCCACTCTGGCAAGACCAGGAGGACCAAGGACGACCAGCTCAATAATGAATGCTTCTGGGGCCTCCCTAGTGGCGCAGCGGTCTAAGGCACTGCATCGCAGTGCTAGAGGCGTCACTACAGACTCGGGTTCGATCCCGGGCTGTGTCGCAGCCGGCCGCGACCGGGAGACCCTGAGGCGGTGCACAATTGGCCCAGCGTCGTCCGGGTTAGGGGAGGGTTTGGCCAGCTGGGATGTCCTTGTCCCATCGCGCTCTAGCGACTCCTTGTGGCGGGCGCATGCACGTTGACTTGTGGCGGGCGCATGCACGCTGTACGGTGTTTCCTCCGACACATTGGTGCGGCTGGCTTCCGGGTTAAGCGAGCAGTGTGTCAAGAAGCAGTGCGGCTTGGCGGGGTCATGTTTCGGAGGACGCATGGCTCTTGATGGTTATGATGGATTATAGAGGTATAGAAGGGTGTTATTCACCTCTTAGAAGGGACACTTTACCTGGTGGCACTGTCAGTGAAAAGGGACATTTGTTTGCCAAAGCCTTTGACATCTAAGTATAATAAGAGTACAGTCAACTCCCGATAAATTCAATGGCGTGTCGCTGCTTTGAAGGTGTACACCAAAATGGAGAATGCAGATATACAGAGAGCTATTTTAGGATGAGTGCAATGCACTTTTATGCACTTTTGTGCACTTATCAGATGTCATCACTATGCACTAAACTGTAAAATGAGAGGTCCCTTGGTAGTCTGACCATGCCAAGTCTCCTCTTATAAAGTGGTACATGTACATTTCCCCTGCTCTCCAGATACTGTAGATCACCTCCATAACATCATAAAATGGTAAAGTTGCCCTTTTCACTGCAGTGCTCTCTTACAGCTTCTACTAGTCCCTCAGCTGTAAATAATGTATCTCATTGAAATACCAGTGTTCCATTTGCCCACAGCATGAGATGTTGTAAAACTTCTGTGAATACTTTGATGAATCAAAGAGCAGGACCTGTGGGGAAATATAAAATGTAAATGTACAACCTAGCCTTCTGATCTTAGCTGACTAGAGATATTCTGCCTCCCCAAACTGATCATTATGGCTACTGTATCCTACTAGGCACTTTCTTAATGTCCCCTGCTTGTTCAATAAGACATCAGTTAATATAAATGTATGACACTGGATTTCTACACACTATGATGGCAGTACTCCACTGAGGATAAGCTTGTCCTGAAATACATTATTTAGGTTTTCTCTCACCTTGGACAGAAATTCAATAAGAACATTCTAAATCAGTGGATTTCAATCAATCGTCTCTGATGGATTTTTTTTGAATGGAGGCAGAGTTCACTGCCAAGGTGCTGTCTATTACCTGGGATATGCACAGACACATGTACACAAGCGCACACACACATACACACACACTCTAAGGACTCTGTCGGAGCGGGGTTCCAATTCATTGACCCAGAGATGAGTGCTACATCGATACTCTCATTGATTAAGATTGTGACTGCTACTGTCAGAACCCCATCTCACACACTGAGATCAACCAAGGAAAGAAACCCAGGGAGGGAAGAGAGAAGCGGAAAGAGAGGAGCGAGAGAGGAGAGGAGGGTCAGGTCAAGCAGAAGATGGCCAGAGAGCCTGGCTGCATTCCACCATCTATTTATAGGCTGACCGGTCATCTGAGCTGGTCCCAAGGTGTGGCCAATGTAGACAATGCTATTAGAGTGACGAATCGAATGTAGAGTGGGGCAGCGCTCAGTGTGTGTGTGTGTGTGTGTGTGTGTGTGTGTGTGTGTGTGTACCTTTATTATTATCTTCTAATACAATTAAAACAGCTGAGAGATGAGGATCCCTGCCCAGACTTTATACATCAGGGTCAAACACACACACACACACACACAAACATAAATACACACACACACACACACACACACACACACACACACACACACACACACACATTCCACCTTAGCCACAGAGGAAATCTTCCCACAATCGATCACTCCCCCTCTCTCCTTCGATTGTGGCCTCGTGTTGTGCTGGCTATTTGAGTGTGAGAATGTGTGTTGGTGTGTTTTGTTTGGGGCACGTGGGTGTGAGGCACCAGGGCTGGGAGAGGTGAAAGTAGAGCTAGTTATTTGAATATGGCCGCAAGTCAATAGTTCCACCTGTTGATAATTGTTTTAATTGTTTGTCCTGTCATATTATCTATTCTGCTCTCAAGCATGAAACTTTTAATTGCACTCAGTACCAACTCTAATATGCTTGGCTATTCACTTATGATTATATAACACACACACACACACTCCCTGAAGGCAAAGTGTCAGCTTTAAAGACATTGTGCATTGATCTAGTTTCACATTTCAAGTTTTATTAGTCCTCTGTACAGGATACACATGGTATACACCATCCAACTAAATGCTTCCTTGCAGGTTCCTTCTCAGCAATGCAACAACAATAAGAAATAATAAAAGATAAGAGTACGAACATAAAGTAAATGGCTCAGTAGAATAGAATAAACATTTTAGCATAAGTATAATACAGGACGGCACAATTTATAGTCCAATATTTACACGTGTTTTGCGGAAGGGGAGATTGGGGGACAAGAGTAACAACACCCACTGTCACGGTCGTTGAATACAGGATTGGACCAAGGTGCAGCGTGGAATGCATACATGTTTATTAACTAAGTTAACACACGACAAAACAACAAAAGCAACGTAACGTGAAGCTCACAATGGCTACACACAAACGAGTCAAACAAGAGTCAAGATCCCACAACATAGGTAGGCAAAATGGCTAACTAAGTATGATCCCCAATCAGAGACAACGATCGACAGCTGCCTCTGATTGGGAACCACACCCAGCCAACATAGAAATATACAATCTAGATCTACACATAGATACCTAGATATTCACATGATAACCTCTAGAATTCACACCCTGACCAACCTAACTAAAGAATAACAGGCTTTCAAGGTCAGGGCGTGACAGTACCCCCCCCCCCCCCCCCCCCCCCCCAAAGGTGCGGACTCCGGCCGCAAAACCTAGCTTAACAGGGGAGGGTCCGGGTGGGCATCTAGCCTCGGTGGCAGCTCCGGCTCCGGCTCCGGCTCCGGCTCCGGCTCCGGCTCCGGCTCCGGCTCCGGCTCCGGCTCCGGCTCCGGCTCCGGCTCCGGCTCCGGCGTGACGTCCTCTCCCTTTCTGCCTCCCCGTTGCACCCCTGGTCCGGTCTCAGTCCTCCCACGATGCACCAAGCCCTGTCTGGACCCTGGTGTGGGAGGCCACGACCCTGGAGAGGGGCCGACGTCTGGACCTGGACCGGCAATCCCCCCGCGATGCACTAAGCCCTGTCTGGACCCTGGTGTGGGAGGCCCCGACCCTGGAGAGGGGTTGACGTCTGGTTCTGGAGTGGAGCCGCTGACCGGAGCTGAACTGGACCCTGGTGGAGCGGAATGCTCTGGCTCTGGACTGGAGCAGCTGACCGGAGCTGGACTAGGCACCGGTGGAGCGGACTGCTCTGGCACTGGAGTGGAGCAGCTGACCGGAGCTGGACTGAACACTGGTGGAGCGGACTGCTCTGGCACCAGCTGTACCGGGCTGGGGACATGCACCACTGGTCTGGTGCGAGGAGCAGGCACGGGCCATGCCGGACTGGAGACACGCACCACTGGTTTGGTGCGAGGAGCAGGCACTGGCTGTGCCGGACTGGGAACACGCACCACTGGTCTGGTGCGAGGAACAGGCACGGGCCGTGTCGGACTGGAGACACGCACCACTGGTTTGGTGCGAGGAGCAGGCATGGGGCGTACCAGGCTGGCGACACGCACCACTGGTTTGGTGCGAGGAGCAGGTACGGCCCGTACCGGACTGGATACACGCACCACTAGTTTGGTGCGGGGAGCAGGTACGGGGCGTACCGGGCTGGCGACATGCACCACTGGTTTGGTGCGGGGAGAAGGTATGGGCCGTACCGGACTGGTGACACGCACCACTGGTTTGGTGCGGGGAGCAGGTACGGGGCGTACCGGGCTGGCGACACGCACCACTGGTTTGGTGCGAGGAGCAGGCACGGGCCCTGCCGGACTGGAGACACGCACCACTGGTTTGGTGCGGGGAGAAGGTATGGGCCGTACCGGACTGGTGACACGCACCACTGGTTTGGTGCGGGGAGCAGATACGGGGCGTACCGAGCTGGCGACACGCACCACTGGTTTGGTGCGGAGAGCAGGTACGGGCCGTACCGGACTGGATACATGCACCACTGGTTTGGTGCGGGGGGCAGGTACGGGGCGTACCGGGCTGGCGACATGCACCACTGGTTTAGTGCGGGGAGCAGGTACGGGCTGTAGCGGACTGGATACATGCACTACTGGTTTGGTGCGAGGAATAGGCACGGGACGTACCAGGCTGGAGACACACACCACTGGTTTGGTGCGGGGAGCAGGTACGGGCCGTACTGGACTGGAGACACGCACCACTGGTTTGGTGCGAGGAGCAGACACGGGACGTACCGAGCTGGCGACACGCACCACTGGTTTGGTGCGAGGTGCAGGCACGGGCCGTAACGGACTGGAGACACGCACCACTGGTTTGGTGCGAGGAGCAGGCACGGGCTGTGCCGGACTGGAGACACGCACCACTGGTTTGGTGCGAGGAGCAGGCACGGGCCCTGCAGGACTGGAGACACGCACCACTGGTTTGGTGCGAGAAGCAGGCACGTGTCATACTGGTCTGTGAAGGTGCACTGGCAGCACAGTGCGTAAAGCCGGTGCATAGCCTGGTGCAAATCTGACCATCATTCTATCCTCCTGATTCCTGCTTACAAGCAAAAACTAAAGTACCAGTGACTCGCTCAATACGGAAGTGGTCAGATGACGCGGATGCTACATTTTACATTTACATTTTAGTCATTTAGCAGACGCTCTTATCCAGAGCGACTTACAGTTAGTGAGTGCATACATTTTTCATACTGGCCCCCCATGGAAATCGAACCAACAACCCTGGCGTTGCAAGCGCCATGCTCTGCCAATTGAGCTACAGGACTGTTATGCTAGCACAGACTGGAATATGTTCAGGGATTCATCCAATGGCATTGAGGAGTATATCACCTCAGTCATCGTCTTCATCAATAAGTGCATCAACGACATCGTCCCTACAGTGACCATACGTACATATCCCAACGAGAAGCCGTGGATTACAGGCAACATCCGCATCGAGCTAAAGGCTAGAGCTGACGCTTTCAAGGAGCGGGACACTAATCCGGACGCCTATAAGAAATCCCGCTATGCCCTCAGAATAACCATCAAACAGGCAAAGCGTCAAAACTGGATTAAGATTTAATCCTACTACACCGGCTCTGACGCTCGTCGGATGTGGCAGGGCTTGAAAACTATTACGCACTACAAAGGGAAACCCAGCTGCGAGCTGCCCAATGACAGGAGCCTACCAGACGAGCTAAATGCCTTTTATGCTCGCTTCGAGGCAAGCAACACTGAAGCATGCATGAGAGCACCAGCTGTTCCGGACGACTTTGTGACAACGCTCTCGGTAGCCGATGTGAGCAAGACCTTTCAACAGGTCAACATTCACAAAGCCGCGGGCCAGACCGATTACCAGGACGTGTACTCAAAGCATGCGCGGACCAACTGGCAAGTGTCTTCACTGACATTTTCAACCTCTCCCTGATCGAGTCTGTAATACCTACATGTTTCAATCAGACCACCATAGTCCCTGTGCCCAAGTGTTACGAGAATTTCTATCTCTAATTCAACCTAAGCTTGAATCATTACCAGAGGTTGTAAGGCTCTGGTTTTAATCATCAATGATTCAAGGTCCACAACCCACAACGATTATCTGTATTTTTGTTCATGGAGAGCTCTAGCGCCAAAAACACATACACTCTGTTTTATACCTCCTGAACTTGACTCCTCCCACCTTTAAGTGGCTTTTCTAAACAGTTTCCGCCTTCCCCTTCACCCTTGAATGTTTAGTACCGCCCCCTCTGTTAGTGGGTTGACACTACATGATAATTCTAACATTTATACTGTATTTGGGGTGAAATCCTTTAGTCATTATTCTTCAAATACAAATTAATCTAACAATCCACCCCTTTGACTAAATATTCCCACATTCAGGATAAATGTATTTTACAAGCATGATTAATCTCAGAGATCACATCAGAACTAATAAACATTTCATCCAATTGCGGTCTTTCAGGGTCCAAATCCTTGTCATCCACCAAGCCTGGAGGATCGTTTTTCACATTCCCCTGGTCAGAGTCCGGAGTCAGTCCATCTCTCATCATTGTTTAGATACTGCATTTCACCAACGCCAGACTCACCAATCCTCGGACACAGGAAACAAGACAACAACCACATAATTCAAGAATACCCATACAAACACTGACCGCTCCTAAGATGGTGGCTGCTATGGTTTTCCATTTACCAAATATTTCATCAAACTACCCTATCCACAATGTACTAACTTCTGAGTTCAGTTCATCCTTCACTTAGTGCAGTTAATTCTGTAAGAGCTCTGGTGACTGTCCCATCCAGTGTGGTGTTGTTAGGGATAAATGTGCAACAATGGCTTATCTTTCTATAGACACCGGCCCTTTCTGCCTGATCTAGAACCAACCTCTACTAAGTTATGAGCAGGATGGCGGATAATCGCTCGGAGATCCCCTTTACTGCATCTCTAGTCTGGTCAATAAATAGTTGTTGGTTGTAATATATATAATTTATCCAATCCACATTTTTGTTTATTGTCACCCACCAGAAAAATGTTGTGGTAAACCCCTCCCATATTTGATTCATAGCTTTGTATTCGTCTGGAACACCCCTGGGGATGCCTATACCATCTATCCAAATTGGGCTATTTCCTTCCTGACCTATATTGCTTTTTCTCCTGATTATTCTTCCTGTCACTGGTCTTTGATGACTAATTCTTACAGGTTGGACCAACAATACTGGTGCACAAGTACCCACCCATCCCTCTGGTAATGTCTGCCGAATGCTCCCTTTGTTAGTGCATGCCCACCACACATCAGTCAGAGGGATGGTTCCTAATTTTTTCCCTCCCTTCCTTATCTAAATCAGTCACATTAATTATCTCCTTACAACCATCAAAATCACCCAAGTTACGGGTGCCATTTCTATGTCTGTAACACTGGTATTCGCCAGGAGTTAAAGTGAATCTAGGTGGGCTGGCCGAGTATGTCAATTTTGCCAGCCCAATCCCTGTGCAATTTGGCTCTTTTTGATTGGACCCCAGGTCTAATACACAGGGAAACATTGCCTTTGGCATTGGGGCGGTCAACATTGTCGGTCGCCCAATGGAGCATGCATAACAATTGGTCTCTCCCAAGGCCCTAGCGGTGTACTTCATCCACTTTAACCAGAGATTCTCATCAGGGACCCTCTCCACTTCCCCTTGGTTCCATTCTTGGAATCTTTCATAGTGGACGGGTTAGTCGAATTGACTCCGTCATCCCTTGACTGATTTACTCGGTCTATTGCTATTAGTGGATTAATGACAGTACCTGTGCCCCCCATATCTTTTGACTCCATCAAATGTAATCTCAGACAAGTATCCCGTCCGTATTCGTCCGCGCAAGCCCAGTAAATTATTTTCATGTCCTCTTTAGTGACCTTTACTATCGTTACTACCATCTCCGTGGGGATGTCGTTATACCTTCTTATCCTCCATCTGGACGTCCAGCCCCCCCCCCCCCCCGTCTCATATCTCCGTCCCCCAGTATGTCTAAATACCTGAGCCCAGGAACAATCCGCCGAGGGAGCTGAACATAAATACAATGGGATTTTATAATCCCACGTTGCTTGCTTATCTGCCCTGATAAGAACCCTGATCCTAATTTTGAATCTTACTCCCCACCCTTCTCTGACTCCTATTTTGTAGATCATTCATCCTTGACGGTCAGTATGTCGGGTCGCTCCCCTTTTATTTCTTAATAATGGTAAGGCCATAGCGTAATTGGTGCGAGGTGGTGGTGGATCTTGATATACCAAGACTATTGCCGAGACTATGATGCAGCTCAGGGTCACCCATATTCCCAAAAACCGCCAACCCTCTCCTTCCTTTAGTCCTTCTGCTTGGTACCACCCCATACTCACACCCTAAGAACACACTACAGTGATGATAGGTCGGGGTAAGAGATCTTCGTTGACAGAGGTGATCCCCGGACCCTATTTGGTCTAGTTCTTCTCTCCAACTCTGTGTGTGCTAAGTGGTGCTTGTATGTGGTCTTACCTTCTTGCAGTGGGTAACATGGACCCAGGTTCCTCTCTCTGCTAATCTAATGGCCAAGGCGGTGACCAACATAACCTGATAGGGCCCTTCCCAACAGGCCTGCTTCCAGTTATCCTTCTAGTGACTGGATGCTCACCAGTCACCTGGTTAGATAGTGGGTCACCTTCTCCTTTAGTTCACCTGTGGGGCACAAAACCTCTGACATACGGGTGTGGTTAATAAACTATCTTCACACATGTTCAGATTAATCTAACAATTTCTGACTGCATTCTCTTTCTAGACTGTATCTAAAAATAATGTTTTTTTTAACAGTATTTTGTTCTCTCCTTCGTATATTATTTAATCCTACAATTAGCCTCCTCCCCCCTCTTGACACATAGTTCTGCTCATGTGTCAATATTACCACCTACCTAAACAATCCCTTAGGTAATTTATCAACCAATTGCCATGCCTTTCATTTTTGAGATTGTCTTTTGCTTCTTTATTGCTCCTCCCACTTCCTTTGTCTTTATGGCGGCTAAATTCGACTTTCATTCAGTTCAGAATCAATTAGTAATCCAATCAATCAATCTCTTATCTTGTAAAAACACTTATGTTTAGTTCAAACTCTGTTCTACTCCGGCTCTCCCGGGCTTGACCTGAAGACTGATTGTTGGACATGACAAGTCCATATTTAGGTCACCTAAGTCTTCTGCCTAGCATCAAAGAATAAAAACCTCTATGTTTGTGATTAATCCAGTTATATCTAATAGCCCACCAAAAAAACCCTCATCATCTTTAAATCACGACCAATGTCATATCCCTCTTTACTCTCTACCATTTGGATAACATCCCTGATGTATGTATGCCTCCTTAGAGTTCCAAATGATTTTACCATGGGCTGCCATTGCCTTCCCATAGATAAGATCACTTAATTTACCCGTATGCAGTACATAATGGAGTATCCAAGCTTTACAGCAGTCTATCCTTACCAAAAAGCTCATCATTCTTCATCTAATTTTTTTTTCTCTAATCCCTATCTACCTGATCCTATTGCTAAATCAATGATCTAGGCAATAGTTGTCTCGCCTTAGATTGTACATTCCTCTGATTACTGCAGCTTATTCCATTAATTTAGGTTCAAATATTCCCCAACAAACCGTTCCATCCTACAGCATAGTAAACACCACCCATGAACTGCTGAAAATCCCCTAAATTCAACATAACAACCCTTTATAAACATCATGCTGGGTGTGTTGTTTTTTTATTTGAAAAACCCAATTGAAAAACAACAATCAAAGATAGCCAGGCTCAACTTAATTTGGTAGCTCCCTTTTATGACCTAACTTCACTACTGCTTCCCCTTAGCAACATTCCAATGAGATAAGCTAATCTCTTTCTCCTGGTTATACATTTTGTTAACCTTCAATTACCATCAGTAATCTAAAGATGGTAGTACACACAAAACATGATACAGATATCCCCAGTCCTACCCCATCAATAATGTTTGTATCAATCTAATTCCTTATAACTAATCCATAAAATCACTCAAAATTCCTCGAGTATACAATTATTATTTAATTGATTACTCTAAATCTGCTACATGTGATCTCATTTCAAATGATCCATTATCAATTATTTGATCCACCCCCTAAGAAAATCTCTCTCCCCTTCTATTCTGGAGTTCTACCTCTACCAGCTATTTCCCCTAGTGGCCATTAAATACTCTGCTCCCGTATGTTATTTTTCTTACTCTATCCTGTCTACTATTCCGCTCATGATGGATTGCATATCTCTTGACCTCGGCTAACGAAGTAGTTCCCCATCCCACTAAAGTCCTCTTAATATTCCTGCTTATTTCTGGTCTCATTCCACTAAGGAATGCTATTTTTTAGCTGCTGATGGTACGGAGTATCATTTCCATGTCCCTGGGGAGGCTCAGGTATGCCACTTGGCTGATGGTCTCACTGTCTTCCTGTTTACATTCATGTACTTTGGAGAAGTCAGCATGTCGATGGTAATGTTCCCTTAAATTATTACACAACTCAGTTATTTTCCCAACATATTGCCCATCATTTGCCCATGGTAGGACTGCTCCATTGGCATCCCCTGAAACCCACTGCCCCCGAACAGCTGCCCAATCTTTCCCAACTAGGGTTCTGACTGCCCTCTCAATTTCCCCTGTGTTTAGCTTAAAGCTTGCTGCTAGACTCTCCAAATCCCTCCTGAACCCCTCTATTCCTGTCTTAGGGTGCACTACACCCTCTATAGCTCTCACTACATCTCGCTGTGTCCACGCCCTATATACATCCAGTGTGTCTGGTGCATGCTCCTCCCCAGCCCTTGGGTTCGGCAAGGCTATCAAAGGGTACTGGTCATCCCCTTCCTCATCATCTAACCACTCTCTCTTCCCTGGCTTATTATAGTCTTCTAATCTCTTCAACTCCCTGTGTTTAAACTCTCTGTGTTTACTTTCTCTAGCTCTTCCTGCCTCTTTCTCTCTATCTAACTCTACCCTTAACCTGCCTATTTCCTCTCTACCCTTCTATCATTACTGAATCAATGATAATAACTGCAATAACTATCAATAATAATTATAATAACTATTACGAATTATATTGTGCCCTTTTTCTGATGTTATAATTGTAGTCTATTCCATCACTTTAGTTTAAAATATAAATTTATTTATAACAAATACAGAGCCCACCACAGGCTGGCGCTATTCCCCCAGCACAACAGCCAATGCCACTTGCTTCCCTGTAACGAAAATAAATTATCGTTTTAAAATTTTCCATCTATTTGTATTTTCCCGCTAACCCATTTCAGTTCGCTATTCAATCTCTTTAACCGTTCTCTCTGATTCGGCCCCAATCAATAAAACAAATACTTGATATCGTTGATCAGCATACACTTAATGACATTCCTACCATCTGAACTATGTACTGTCTCTCACCTCTCCCCCCCCCCTCTCCTGCTCCTTCCTACATTATGGGGGGAGGCGCGGGAAACTTCCCTACAATCTTCCTTCTTAGGAAATAATGTCATTCGTACTTGTAACATATTTTCATAGACCTATCTAGAATATTACTAAAGCTATCTAATGCAACTTTTAATACACGTAAAAACTCTCTCTCCCTACACCCATTCCCCATTGAATAAGTGCGTCTTCCTAGTTACCCCATAACCACGCCTCAAATCTTTTATTCAGCATTTAACCAACCAAATACTAAGTAGTATCCGGTTATCATTCATACCCGCCGTTGAATTCCCTCATACACACATATTTCACCTTATGCCATTCAAATGCCCAACACAACATAATAGTTCAATGCAACCCTCTATTGGTTCTGCAAGTCGCTCCGGACCAGAGCGTCTGCCAAATGACCAAAAATGCAAATGTAAATATTCTCTACTTTCTCACTCATGACGTACGTCTACGTTTGAGTGAGAAAGTTCATACATATGCATCGTTGGAATTTTATAGGTACCTCTCAAATAATCGCTTCGTGTTGTTTTTAGCCAATTCTTAATTGACACGAATCATTTTTTCAAACATTTTACCCGTTGAACCAAAAAATGTACTGTCCTATTCCTTTTCTTTACCTCTGCAGTCACGATGGTTAAATATTCCTTTGTTACCGTTAAAGCACTTTCGCGCTTAAAAAAACACTTGCTGTCTCTAGCCCCTCCTTTCACTGTTTTTTCAAATCCGTTTTACATGCATCTGCCTAATCATATAACTTCTAACTTTTTTACTTCGAGATGCCCAATAAATTCATACCTCTTCTCCCAAATGGATCCATAAAACATATTTCTTCGATCTCTTCCTAACATATATCTTTCATCCCCCGTTAATTCTCGGACCTCTTTAGAAGATTTCCCATGGTGGAAAAATAAGAAATCCCCCCCTTTAGTAATAATTCCCAGAATTATTCTTCTAGGAGCTATTATTTTAGTGCGTCTCTTGAGCCAATGTATGATCTGCTTTTGTAATTAACCATTTAAAATTATTTAACCCCTAATCCAGAGTTTTTTATTTAAAACTCCGGTTTCATGAAAAGAGTCAGATAACCATTTTTTCTCACGCGACTTATTTTTAGCTCCTTCCTTGAAACAATGATCACGTATACTGATGGATTCTCAAGTCTCACACGTACACAACATTATACAGTCATTTGCTAAACCTATTTGTAACCTAGAGGTCGTAACTGCTCTAGTTTCATGAAACAGACAGAGTTCTAGCAAATCCCCAGTCATATACGTGACTTTTGACCTGTTTAATTTATCCATAGCACACGACGAAAATCATCCCTTTCCCTGTTTATCGTAGCACTGTACCCAGTACAGTCTCAATAAAAACTAGTTTACATTGGTGATGGCCTTTCACCCCTTGTCATTTCGGACTAGATTATTTTGGTAATAGCTATTTACCTAGGGTCAATTTCGGGACCCTCTCCGTTTAGTAATAATTCCCAGAATTATTCTCCTTCGCGATTTTGGTAACTATTCTCTGCCCTCCACAAGAATCACTATTCTTATAGAAGTTCAAATCATTTCACCAAAACCCATGAATAAAAATTACTGACCTATTCCTTGCAGTTTGGATTTAAATGCTTTTTCAAACTCGTTAACGTCTTTATCGTTCATCAGAGTCATCACCGGCCTGTTTATAACCTTAACGTCGAAGGCCAGGACTATTTCACGGATGCAATCACCCACCCGTGCACGGGTTTCGGTGTCCTTAGAACGACAAAGACATATTAAGCTCCGGCTCGAAGGACCACACTGTTACGAGAATTTCTATCTCTAATTCAACCTAAGCTTGAATCATTACCAGAGGTTGTAAGGCTCTGGTTTTAATCATCAATGATTCAAGGTCCACAACCCACAAGGATTATCTGTATTTTTATTCATGGAGAGCTCTAGCGCCAAAAACACATACACTCTGTTTTATACCTCCTGAACTTGACTCCTCCCACCTTTAGGTGGCTTTTCTAAACAGTTTCCTCCTTCCCCTTCACCCTTGAATGTTTAGTACCGCCCCCTCTGTTAGTGGGTTGACACTACATGATAATTCTAACATTTATACTGTATTTGGGGTGAAATCCTTTAGTCATTATTCTTAAAATACAAATTAATCTAAGACCAAGGAAGCGAAGGTAACCTGCCTAAATGATTACCGCCCCGTAGCACTCACATCGGTAGCCATGAAGTGCTTTGAAAGGCTGGTCATGGCTCACATCAACACCATCATGCCGGATACCCTAGACCCACTCCAATTTGCATACCACCCCAACAGATCCACAGATGAAGCAATCTCAATCGCACTCCACACTGCCCTTTCCCACCTGGACAAAAGGAACACCTATGTGAGAATGTTGTTCATTGACTACAGCTCAGCGTTCAACACCATAGCGCCCTTAAAGCTCATCACTAAGCTAAGGACCCTCGGACTAAACACCTCCCTCTGCAACTGGATCCTGGACTTCATGACGGGCCGCCCCCAGGTGGTAAGGGTAGGCTACAACACGTCTTCCACGCTGATCCTCAACACTGGGGCCCCTCAGGGGTGCATGCTAAGTCCCCTCCTGTACTCCCTGTTCACCTACGACTGCATGGCCAAACACGACTCCAACACCATCATTAAGTTTGCTGACGAAACAACAGTGGTAGGCCTGATCACCGACAACGATGAGACAGCCTATAGGGAGGAAGTCAGAGACCTGGCAGTGTGGTGCCAGGACAACAACCTCTCCCTCAATGTGAACAAGAGAAAGGAGCTGATCGTGGACTACAGGAAAAGGCGGGCCGAACAGGCCCCCATTAACATCGACGGGGCTGTAGTGGAGCGGATTGAGAGCTTCAAGTTCCTTGGTGTCCACATCTCCAACACACTATCATGGTCCAAACACACCAAGACAGTTGTGAAGAGGGCACAACAACACCTTTTCCCCTTCAGGAGACTGAAATGATTTGGCATGGGTCCCCAGATCCTCAAAACGTTATACAGCTGCACCATCGAGAGCATCCTGACCGGTTGCATCACCGCCTGGTATGGCAACTGCTCAGCATCTGACCGTAGGGCGCTGCAGAGGAGAGTGCGTACGGCCCAGTACATCACTGGGGCCAAGCTTCCTGCCATCCAGGACCTGTATACTAGTCAGTGTCACAGGAAAGCCCAAAAAATTGTCAAAGACTCCAGTCACCCAAGTCATGGACTGTTCTCTCTGCTGCCACATGGCAGGCGGTACCAGAGCGCCAAGTCTGGGACCAAAAGGCTCCTTAACAGCTTCTACTCCCAAGCCATAAGACAATCAATCAAATGGCCACCCAGACTATTTACATTGACCCCCCCTCAATTTGTTTTTACACTGCTGCTACCCGCTGTCTATTATCTATGTATAGTCACTTTACCCCTACCTACATGCAGGGGCGGTGTGTTCATTAGGGCGATATGGGCGACGCACTGCCAAACGGGAAAAGGAAGGGATTTTTTTCTAATCAATTATATCACGGCAACAGTAGTTATCAGTGTTCTAATCTAGACGTCTGATCTGCCACTAAATGTCCAATCAGGCTAAAGTCGTGTTTAAATGCCCCCCCCCCCCCCCCCCCCTTTTGGGGCGATTTCAGTCAGGTTGAAAATCGCCCCAGAAGTCTCTCATAGACTCTCATGTAAAAAAATTTTTTTTCAAATATCTGAGCTTTCAATACAATCTCTATGGGTTTCTGAGGGCTTGCACTTACGCGCTTTCGTCATACGTAACATAACCATGAACGTAACTAAGAAAAGAGCGGGTAGCAGCGTCAATCAATTCACGTACTACTATCAAGATGGCTAGCCTTCAGTGCAACTCGATTGTCTATTTGAAAGAAGTTCACATCAAAGACCATTCAAAACGAGCTACTGGAGTGTATGCTAGCGGTCATGAGGGAACATATTGTGGAGGAGGTGAAGTCGGCGAACTTCGTAGCTATCCAAGCTGACGAGACCACGGACGTTTCTACACAGACACAGCTGGTGCTTGTGCTGAGGTACATAGATAGCAACCACAAAGTGCAGGAGCGCTTTTTTGAGTTCCTTCCCATCTCGGAATCAACCTCAGTCTCAATCGCCAGTGTGCTTTTGGAGAGACTGAACGGTATTTTTGCCGACGACGAGAAAGTCAAACTGTGGTGCACTGGCACTGTACCAGGTTCTCATGAGCTACAACCTCCAGGAGACGTTCTCTGAGACTGTGACTCTGTTGAACATCCTCATAACTACTCCAATGACAACAGCTGAAGCTGAGAGATGTTTCTTAACTTTGACACGAGTTAAGACATTCCTGCGAAATTCAATGGGCCAGGAACGTCTGAATGCACTGGCCATGCTTTCCATGGAGAGGGAACTAGTCCTCAGCATGCCTGATTTCAATGAGAAAGTCATTGACCGCTTTGCTGCATTGAAAGAGAGAAGAGAACAGTTTCAGTACAAGTAATGTAGCCTCTCTCTCTCTTTGTCCCTCCCTGTCTGTCTCTTTAACACACACATGCCCAAATCAGTTCACAGTTGATGTTGTTTAAAATAGTTATTTTTCATTAAAAAAAAGTAAAAAAAATAAAATAATCTGTTCATGTTCATTTTTACAAATCTATACAATTGGCCAGAATATGGTTGTTCATATTTACAAATCTATACAATTGGCCAGAATATGGTTGTTCATTTTTACAAAGCCATACAGATAGCTGTGTTTACCTTTTCTATAAATTATTTTCAAATTCTGTTTTCAGGCAAAATGTCTATCACTGTTCATTTTCACAAATATATACAAGAGGGCAGAATATGGAAGTCTATAAAAATTTCTTATTACCAATAACTTGCATCAATGTTTTCAGTAGCCTCTATCAAAAGCTCCTGCTTGCTTGTTGTGAATTATGCTCAGGTGCACATATTTCCAATTCAACCATGAGGCAAAAAATGTGGTAAAAGCTCTTGTTGATCCTGCAATCTGAACAAATACCAAGATGCTGTATTTTCAGCTGATATTTCATTTGTTTATGGAAATGCATATTGTTTATGCAGTGTTGAGGAATGTGAAAGAACACCCTTGATTATTTTTACTGTGATAACTTATTTTGCTTTTGTAAGTCAACACTTTTGAGATCAGTCAATAAATGCTTCTGGCATTGACTTATATGCTGCCCCTGTCTTCATGTTGTTGCTGGACATATCTTTTTGAAAATGTGTGTAGGTCACCTAAATCATCAGAAAAATTGCCCCCCCTGAGAATTATTTCAGGAGCCGCCACTGCCTACATGTACAAATTACCTCGACTAACCTGTACCCCCGCATATTGACTCGGTACCGGTACCCCCTGTATATAGCCTCGTTATTGTTATTTTATTGTGTTACTTTTTATTATTTTTTACTTTAGTTTATTTGGTAAATATTTTCTTAACTCTTTCTTGAACTGCATTGTTGGTTAAGGGCTTGTAAGTAAGCAAATAAAGCAATAAAGTTTGATTTGATTTGAACTGCTCACTCTTTCTACTGCAGTCCCGTTGATGTGGATCGGAGCATGTTCCCTCCCCTGCTTCCTGAAGTCAGCAATCAACTCTTTTGTTTTGCTGACTTTGAGGGTGAGGTTTAGTCCTGGGACCACAATGCCAGTTCACTTACCTCCTCCCTATAGGCTGTTGTCATCGAAATGTGTTGAAGTTGCCCGAATTCAGTTTGGTTGTTTTACACCAAATGGTTGAGGTTAGAATTTGGGGACGCTAATCTGATCCTTGATCTGTTAATATCATCAGCCACGTGTTTTTCCACCACCAGACAATCTGTGGTTTAGAGGGAGACATGGTCACAATGTTTAACTCAACATTAGCTGTAGGCTACCATCTAGTAAAGACACACACACACACACACAGCCGTTATACAACGTCATCATTAAAATACATGTCTACAGCATTATGTGAGGTCATCGTTCAAGTAGTTTCCATTGTATGTCATGAAGAGTGCACAGTCAACACTCTGTGTAACCCCTCAGTCTGTCACTCTGATTACAACTCTCTCCAGCTGATCACATTCTCAGCTCTAGCACTCCATCTCTCTGTGTTAATCTAATGGTGTCCCTGTGAACTGTCTGTCTGTCTGGGCTCTCCAGAGGGTGGTGCAGTCTGCCCAACGCATTACCGGGGGCACACTGCCTGCCCTCCTAGACATCTACAGCACCCGGTGTCACAGGAAGGCCAAGAAGACCATCAAGGACCTCAGCCACCCGAACCTCGGCCTGTTCACTCCGCTATGATCCTGAAGGCGAGGTCAGTACAGGTGCATCAAAGCTGGGACCGAGAGACTGAAAAACAGCTTCTATCTCAAGGCCATCAGACAGTACCTAACCCTGAACCTTAGTCACTGTTACTAGCCGGCTACCACCTTTCTGTGATTGCAAACATTGCCACGCAAGTTGGTGGCAGAACACGGGGAGTTCTTATAGAACGCCAGCAAAAATCTCTATATATATCACGATTTGTTTAGAAGTAATAAAAACTTAAATCTAGGCTATGTTGAATGGGCGCGGATAGCGATGGCTTTCTTACTGTAGCCAAGACTTGCGCGCATCTGTGCATGACATCAGTGTGTCGTGTACTGGAAAGGAGTCTATTCTCTGGCAACAGCTCTGGTGGACATTCCTGCAGTCAGCATGCCAATTGCACGCTCACTCAAAGCTAGAGACATATGTGGCATTGTGTTGTGTGACAACATTTTAGAGTGGCCTTTTATTGTCCCCGGCACAAGGTGCACCTGTGTAATGACCATGCTGTATAATCCGCTTCTCAATATGCCATACCAGTCAGGTGGATGGATTATCTTGCTAAAGGAGAAATGCTCACTAACAGGGATGTAAACAAATTTGTGCACAAAATTTGAGAGAAAAGCTTTTTGTTTTTATAGAACATTTCTGGGATCTTTTATTTCAGCTCAATGAAACATAGGACCAACACGTTACATGTTGGGTTTATATTTTTGTTCAGCCTTGCAAAAGTATCCATCCCCCTTGGCGCTTTTCCTATTTTGTTGCATTACAACCTGTAATTTAAATTGATTTTTATTTGGATGTCATGTAATGGACATACACAAAATAGTGAAGTGAAATGAAAAAAATAACTTATTAAAAATAATTCTACAAAATTAAGAACGGAAAAGTGGTGCGTGCATATGCATTCACCCCCTTTGCTATGAAGCCCCTAAATAAGATCTGGTTCAACCAATTACCTTCAGAAGTCACATAATTAGTTAGTTCTGTGCAATCTAAGTGTCACATGATCTGTCACATGATCTCAATATATATATACACCTGTTCTGAAAGGCCCCAGAGTCTGCAACAACACTAAGCAAGGGGCACCACCAACAAGCAGCACCATGAAGACCAAGGAGCCCAAACAGGTCAGGGACAAAGTTGTGGAGAAGTACAGATCAGGGTTGGGTTATAAAACAATATCAGAAAACTTTGAACGTCCCATAGAGCACCATTAAATCCATTATTAAAAAATTGAAAGAATATGGCACCACAACAAACCTGCCAAGAGAGGGCCGCCCACCAAAACTCACGGACCAGGCAAGGAGGGCATTAATCAGAGAGGCAACAAAGAGATCAAAGATAACCCTGAAGGAGCTGCAAAGCTCCACAGCGGAGATTGGATTATCTGTCCATAGGACCACTTTAAGCCGTACACTCCACAGAGCTGGGCTTTACGGAAGAGTTGTGATGAGTGTGATAGAAGGAGTCAGGCGCAGGAGGGTAAATCACCGAATACAGAGTTTATTCCTTTCCGTCACAGTTGCGCTGGATAGCGACATACAAACATAGGCACAGGGGAAACTCTACCCTGGCAATCACGGTACGGAAATACTCCAAACGATATACAAGCATAGGGGAAAATAATTCTACCCCGGCAATACAACAAGAGAGTAGCTCAACCGAGCTACTCTACTCTCACATGGAACAATCACCCACACAGACAAGGGAACAGAGGGAACACTTATACACAGACTAATGAGGGGATGAGAACCAGGTGTGTGTGATTAACAGGACAAGACAAGTGGAGTGATGATAATGGGAGCGGCAGTGGTTATTAAGCCGGTGACGACGAACGCCGAAGCCTGCCCGAACAAGGAGGGGAGGCAACCTCGGTGGAAGTCGTGACAAGAGTGGCCAGAAAAAAGCCATTACTTAAAGAAAGAAAATAAGCAAACATGTTTGGTGTTCGCCAAAAGCCATGTGGGAGACTCCCCAAACATATGGAAGAAGGTACTCTGGTTAGATGAGACTAAAATTGAGCTTTTTGGCCATCTAGGAAAACGCTATGTCTGGCACAAACCCAACACTTCTCATCACCCCGAGAACACCATCCCCACAGTGAAGATTGGTGGTGGCAGCATCATGCTGTGGGGATGTTTTTTATCGCAGGGACTGGGAAACTGGTCAGAATTGAAGGAATGATGGATGGCGCTAAATACAGGGAAATTCTTCAGGGAAACCTGTTTCAGTCTTCCAGAGATTTAAGACTGGGACGGAGGTTCACCTTCCAGCAGGACAATGACCCTAAGCATACTGCTAAAGCAACACTTGAGTGGTTTAAGGGGAAACATTTAAATGTCTTGGAGTGGCAATCCAAATGAAAATCTGTGGTATGACTTAGAGATTGCTGTACACCAGCGGAACCCATCCAACTTGAAGGAGCTGGACCCTTTTTGCCTTGAAGAATGGGCAAAAATCCCAGTGGCTAGATGTGGCTAGATGTATGTCTCTATATCCCAAGCTATAGAGACATACACCAAAAGACTTGCAGCTGTAATTTCTGCAAAAGGTGGCTCTACAAAGTATTGACTTTGGGGGGGGTGAATAGATATACACGCTCAAGTTTTCTGTTTTTTTGTCTTATTTCTTGTTTGTTTCACACACAAAAAATATTTTGCATCTTCAAAGTGGTAGCCATGTTGTGTAAATCAAATTATACAAACCCCCCAAAAATCCACAAAATAGGAAAAATGCCACGGGGGGTGAATACTTTCGCAAGCTACTGTATTTAAGGTCCCACAGTTGACAGTGTATGTCAGAGCAAAAACCAAGCCATGAGGTCGACGGAATTATCCGTAGAGCTCTGAGACAGGATTGTGTGGCTACACAGATCTGGGGAAGGGTACCAAAACATTTCTGCAGCATTGAAGGTCCCCAAGAACACAGTGGCCTCCATCATTCTTCAATGGAAGAAGTTTGAAACCACCAAAACTCTTCCTAGTGCTGGCTGCCCCGCCAAACTGAGCAATTGGGGGAGAAGGGCCTTGGTCAGGAAAAAGGTCAAGGGGTCTGAATACTTTCCGAATGCACTGTAGGTAGGGATAAAGTGGCAACAGGATAGATGGTAAGCAGTAGCAGCAGGGTATGTGTGTTCGTGCAAAGGGGGGTCAATGCAGATATCCTGGGTAGCTATTTGGTTAACTTTTTAGCAGTTTTATGGCTTATGGGTAGAAGCTGTTCAGGGTCCTGTTGGTTCCAGACTTGGTGCATCGGTATCGCTTGCCATGCGGTAGCAGAGAGAACAGTCTATGACTTGGGTGTCTGGATTCTTAGAGAATGTTTAGGGCCTTCCTCTCACACCGCCTGGTATAGAGGTCCTGGATGGCAAGGAGCTCGGCCCCAGTGATGTATGCATTATCCTCTGTAGCGCCTTGTGGTCGGATGCCAAGCAGTTGCCATACCAAGCGGTGATGCAGCAAGTCAAGATGCTCTCTATGGTGCAGCTGTATAACTTTTTGAGGATCTGAGGGCCTATTGCAAATCTTTTCAGCCTCCTGCAACTCTGTTGGTGTGTGTGGACCATGTTAATTCCTTAGTGATGTGGACACCGAAGGAACTTGAAGCTTCGAACCGCTCTACTACAGCCCCGTCGATGTGGATGGGGGCGTGCTCGGCCCTCTGTTTCCTGTAGTCCACGATCAGCTCCTTTGTCTTGCTGACGTTAAGGGAAAGATTGTTGTCCTGGCACCACACTACCAGGTTACTGATCTCCTCCCTATAGGCTGTCTCATCATTGTCGGTGATCAGGCCTACCACCGTCGTGTCGTCAGCAAACTTAATGATGGTGTTGGAGTTGTGCGCGGCCAAGCAGTCGTGCGTGAACAGGGATTACAGGAGGGGACTAAGCACACACCCCTGAGGGGCCCCCATGTTGAGGGTCAGCGTGGCAGATGTGTTGTTGCCTCCCCTTACCACCTTAGGGCGGCCCGTCAGGAAGTCCAGGATCCAGTTGCAGAGGGAGGTGTTCAGTCCCAGGGTTCTGAACTTAGTGATGAGCTTGGAGGGAACTATGGTGTTGACCGCTGAGCTGTCGTCAATGAACAACATTCTCTCATAGGTTTTCCTCTTATCCAGGTGGGAGAGGGCAGTGTGGAGTGCAATAGAGATTGCGTCATTTGTTGATCTGAAGTATGCAAATTGGAGTGGGTCCAGGGGTTCTGGGATGATGGTGTTGATGTGAGCTATGACCAGCCTTTCAAAGCATTTCATGGGTACAGATGTGAGTGCTATGGGGCGGTAGTCATTTAGGCAGGTTACCTTGGCGTTCTTGGGCACAGGGACTATGGTGGTCTGCTTGAAACATATAGGTATTACAGACAGGGTCAGGGAGAGGTTGAAAATGCCAGTGAAGACACTTGCCAATTGATCAGTGCATGCTCTGAGTATGCGTCCTGGTAATAATTCTGGCCACGCGGCCTTATGAATGTTAACCTGTTTTACATTGGCTACGAAGAGCGAGATCACACAGTCGTTCAGAAGAGCTGTTGCTCTCATGCATGACTCAGTGTTGCTTGCCTCGAATAGAGCATAGAAGGCATTTAGCTCGTCTGGTAGGCTCGCGTCACTGGGCAGTTTGTGGCTGGGTTTCCCTTTGTAATCCGTGATAGTTTGCAATCCCTGCCACATCCAACGAGTGCCAGAGCTGGTGTAGTAGGATTCGATCTTAATCCTGTATTGACGCTTGCCTGTTTGATGGCTCATCGGAGGTCTTAGCGGGATTTCTTATAAGTGTCCGGATTAGTGTCCCACTCCTTGAAAGCGGCAGCTCATGCATTTAACTCAGTGCAAATGTTGCCTGTATTCCATGGCTTTTGGTTGGGATACGTACGTACGGTCACTGTGGGGACGACGTCGTCGATGCACTTACAGTATTAATGAAGCGGTGACTGATGTGGCAAATTCCTCAATGTTATCAGATGAATCCCAGGAACATATTCCAGTCTGTGCTAGTGAAACAGTCCTGTAGCTTAGCATTCGCTTCATCGGACCACTTACATCAGTGGCGGTCAGTGCCGTTTATGATGAGGGAGGACAATTTTTTTTACAGCATGTTGGGATGACTGCCATTCGTATTCCATTCACCCAGCTCAATGTAAAATTGATAGGTTTAGGCTACTACATGATACTCACATTTTTCCTATACCCATGAGGTTGCTACAACCTAGCCTATGAATGAAAGTTTACAACGTTGTCGCACACAGGTCGAGAGAAAAATGTGAGATGACAGACAGTGACACATTCAATAACGCCTTGCACACTCTTGCCTGCATCTAGCTTATTTAGGGTGTAATCATTAGTCCAAGAGTTTCTATTGGACAAATTCAGGTATTTTTATCCCCGTTTCGTTTTCTTCCATTTAAGAAATGTTTTTCAACAGAATCGGCGGAATGACACATAAACACAGTTCACTTTCATAGCAGCCACGTTGAATTCCCTCTCACCTTTTCCCTTCGTTTGTGGACTTCAATGAACAACACATTAGCTGTATCTGACCAGGCGAAAAAACCTTTCCAAGCCAAACCATGTCATAACCACTACACACAGCCTACATTGTTGTCCCCATATTAGCTAAAGTAACGTCTTAATCAACATAGCTAATATAACTAATGCGTTACTAAGCCCGCTACAATCATGCAGTAACGTTACAGTGTATAATCATTCAGCAGTTACACCGGCGGTCCCCGTTGTTAATAAATTAATAAAACCAAAAGCTTACCTTGACTTGGAAGAGTTCCAGTGTTGTGTTGGATAGTCATAGCCAGCTAGCTAACATAGCATCCCTCTGTTTGAGCCGGGGTTTTGAGTAACTAAACTAGACAGATGCATTTGCTAGCTAAGTAAGTGAAACTGAAAGTAAAAAAAATAACGACATCTCTCTCTCTCTTGCTTCTCCTTCATTTTTGAATAAATTAATTTGTTGAAAACTGTTCTTTCTCTCTGACTCAACTACTCACCACATTTTATGCACTGCAGTGATAGCTAGCTGTAGCTTATGCTTTCAGTACTAGATTTTTTCTCTGATCCTTTTGATTGGGTGGACAACATGTCAGTTCATGCTGCAAGAGCTCTAATAGGTTGGAGGATGTCCTCTGGAAGTTGTCATAATTACTGTATAAGTCTATGGAAGGGGGTGAGAACCCTGAGCCTCCTAGGTTTTGTATTGAAGTCAATGTACCAAGAGGAGGATGGAAGCTAGCTGTGCTTTGAAAGGCTGGTCATGGCTCACATCAACACCATTATCCCAGAAACCCTAGACCCACTCCAATTTGCATACCACCCCAACAGATCCACAGATGATGCAATCCCTATTGCACTCCACACTGCCCTTTCCCACCTGGACAAGATTTACAGTGGGGAAAAAAAGTATTTAGTCAGCCACCAATTGTGCAAGTTCTCCCACTTAAAAAGATGAGAGAGGCCTGTAATTTTCATCATAGGTACACGTCAACTATGACAGACAAATTGAGGAAAAAAAATCCAGAAAATCAAATTGTAGGATTTTTAATGAATTTATTTGCAAATTATGGTGGAAAATAAGTATTTGGTCACCTACAAACAAGCAAGATTTCTGGCTCTCACAGACCTGTAACTTCTTCTTTCAGAGGCTCCTCTGTCCTCCACTCGTTACCTGTATTAATGGCACCTGTTTGAACTTGTTATCAGTATAAAATACACCTGTCCACAACCTCAAACAGTCACACTCCAAACTTCACAATGGCCAAGACCAAAGAGCTGTCAAAGGACACCAAAAACAAAATTGTAGACCTGCACCAGGCTGGGAAGACTGAATCTGCAATAGGTAAGCAGCTTGGTTTGAAGAAATCAACTGTGGGAGCAATTATTAGGAAATGGAAGACATACAAGACCACTGATAATCTCCCTCGATCTGGGGCTCCACGCAAGATCTCACCCCGTGGGGTCAAAATGATCACAAGAACGGTGAGCAAAAATCCCAGAACCACACGGGGGGACCTAGTGAATGACCTGCAGAGAGCTGGGACCAAAGTAACAAAGCCTACCATCAGTAACACACTACGCCGCCAGGGACTCAAATCCTGCAGTGCGAGACGTGTCCCCCTGCTTAAGCCAGTACATGTCCAGGCCCGTCTGAAGTGCATTTGGATGATCCAGAAGAGGATTGGGAGAATGTCATATGGTCAGATGAAACCAAAATATAACTTTTTGGTAAAAACTCAACTCGTCATGTTTGGAGGACAAAGAATGCTGAGTTGCATCCAAAGAACACCATACCTACTGTGAAGCATGGGGTTGGAAACATCATGCTTTGGGGCTGTTTTTCTGCAAAGGGACCAGGACGACTGATCCGTGTAAAGGAAAGAATGAATGGGGCCATGTATCGTGAGATTTTGAGTGAAACCCTCCTTCCATCAGCAAGGGCATTGAAGATGAAACGTGGCTGGGTCTTTCAGCATGACAATGATCCCAAACACACCGCCCGGGCAACGAAGGAGTGGCTTCGTAAGAAGCATTTCAAGGTCCTGGAGTGGCCTAGCCAGTCTCCAGATCTCAACCCCATAGAAAATCTTTGGAGGGAGTTGAAAGTCTGTGTTGCCCAGCGACAGCCCCAAAACATCACTGCTCTAGAGGAGATCTGCATGGAGGAATGGGCCAAAATACCAGCAACAGTGTGTGAAAACCTTGTGAAGACTTACAGAAAACGTTTGACCTGTGTCATTGCCAACAAAGGGTATATAACAAAGTATTGAGAAACTTTTGTTATTGACCAAATACTTATTTTCCACCATCATATGCCAATCAATTCATTAAAAATCCTACAATGTGATTTTCTGGATTTTTTTTTCTCATTTTGTCTGTCATAGTTGACGTGTACCTATGATGAAAATTACAGGCCTCTCTCATCTTTTTAAGTGGGAGAACTTGCACAATTGGTGGCTGACTAAATACTTTTTTTCCCCACTGTACATTTACGTCATTTAGCAGACGCTCTTATCCAGAGCGACTTCCAGTTAGTGAGTGCATACATGTTTTTTTTGTTTTTTTCATACTGGTCCCCCGTGGGAAACGAACCCACAACCCTGGCGTTGCAAACGCCATGCTCTACCAACTGCGCTACACGGGACTACCTATGTGAGAATGCTATTCATTGACTACAGCTCAGCGTTCAACACCATAGTGCCCTCAAAGCTCAACACTAAGCTAAGGACCCTGGGACTAAACACCTCCCTCTGCAACTGGATCCTGGACTTCATGACGGGCCGCCCCCAGGTGGTAAAGGTAGGTAACAACACATTTGCCACGCTGATCCTCAACACGGGGGCCCCATGACTGCATGGCCAGGCATGACTCCAACACCATCATTAAGTTTGCCGATGACACAACAGTGGTAGGCCTGATCACCGACAATGATGATACAGCCTATAGGGAGGAGGTCAGAGACCTGGCCGTGTGGTGCCAGGAAAAAGCCTCTCCCTCAATGTGATCAAGACAAAGGAGATGATTGTGGACTACAGGAAAAAAAAGAGGACTGAGCACGCCCCCATTCTCATCGACGGGGCTGTAGTGGAACAGGTTGAGAGCTTCAAGTTCCTTGGTGTCCACATCACCAACAAACTATCATGGTCCAAACACACCAAGACAGTCATGAAGAGGGCATGACAAAGCCTATTCCCCCTCAGGAGACTGAAAAGATTTGGCATGGGTCCTCAGATCCTCAAAAAGTTCTACAGCTGCACCATCGAGAGCATCCTGACTGGTTGCATCACCGCCTGGTATGGCAACTGCTCTGCCTCTGCCATTTTAATGAAATTCACTGAGGAGGATGGTTCTCCCCTTCCTCCTCTGAGGAGCCTCCACTGACTTACATACTGAGCGCGTCACTGGTACTTCCTGTTTGAGTTTTGTCTTGTAAGCAGGAATCAGGAGGATCAGGTTATGATCAGATTTGCCAAAGGGAAGGCATGCATGTGTGTTGGTGTGTGTGTGAGAAGCTGCAGACTCTAGTGATAGGTTGTGTTATCAGTCGGAGCAGTACCCAATAACCAATAAGCTCCTCACCAGTGAAGCATGACTAATTACTGTGTGTGTGTGTGTGTAGAGAGAGAGAGAGAGAGAGGAGAGAGCGATAGAAAGAGAGAGAGAGAGAGAGAGAGAGAGAGAGAGAGAGAGAGAGAGAGAGAGAGAGAGAGAGAGAGAGAGAGAGAGAGAGAGAGAGAGAGAGAGAGAGAGAGAGAGAGAGAGAGAGAGAGAGAGAGAGAGAGAGATTACTGTATTGCCTAATTGGTGCACTAGCTCTACTTAATCATAAATGAAACATTGATAATGCAGTGCAGAGATCTTAATCAGCCCCCATGGCCCCACACACTTCCTACATCTCTCTCTCTCTCCTATCTCCCTCCTCTCTCTATCCCACAATTTCACTCTCTCTCCTCTACCCCTCCCCTTCTCTCAAGGCCAAAACTTGTCCCACCCTCTAATAGCAGCCTTGAAGAGTCCCACCTATACAGTAGCCTCCCAGTGAGAGTCACTACAGGTTAGCAGCATGCCTGGGCATCACAGCATTGCAGACAATGCATGCTAACCAAGCAGCAGTGTGTAAATGGGAATGTTATTCACTGTGTGGGTGTGTGGGTTGGTGCTAAGTGAAGACATGAACTTTGTCAATCACGGAGGATCTGGTTGGTTACCCTCAGGCTCAATGTGCAAGACATGTTTAACCACAGTGGGTGGAAAATGGAAGTTCAATTCAAAAAGCTTCTTTCATATTGAATTACTGTACGTTAAATTGTGAGGCTGTTCTCTATACTGTAGCTCTCGCCTCTTCAGATGACTGTGAGAGTGTGGCAGTGACTGGACACAGGCCAGGACCCATCTCTCTACGTCTCTCTCATCCAGGCCCAGTAAATCATCCCTCGCTTTCTTTCTCTCTCCTTTTTAATGGTGAGCACTTCATTCATCCCCCTCTCTCTTTCAGTGAGGCATCAGTCAAGTGCTGGAGAGAATGACCATTTGTGGTCACTTGTGTGCATGAGCATGTGTGTCTGGATAAATGCATGCATGTGTGTGTGTGTGTGTGTGTGTGTGTGTGTGCGTTTGTGTGTGTGTGTGATAAGCAGTTCTGGCAGCCCAGAAGAGAAGGTGTCTGTAATGGACAACTCACAGTCTGAGAATTGACTGTGGTCACTCTGCTCTTCCGAGCCAGGTCAGTGAGTTCGTTTTTAGAGCTTCATCTGTCAGTTGAGGAGAGGAGAGGAGAATAAATGGAAAGAAACAAAAAGAAAGGAGAAGAGAAGAGAAGAGAAGAGAAGAGAAGAGAAGAGACTGTCCTTCTTAGAGGGACTGAAGGGGATGTGAAAGTCACAGTCTCCCTAGACAACAGAAGAGGAGAGAGAGCAGTCACATATAGGAGTATTTAACAGTCCTCACACACCATCTACTATGCAGCATTAAGGCTGGGGGGTAGAGAGAAGCCCTAGGCGGATGCCTGTCTCTTATTTTACCTGTGTGACTGAGGTAACACATTAGTATTGTGCAGTGGAGCAAGCTGCTGGTTAAAGTGAGGGAAAGCGCTCTGAGTTAGTCCTTGAGGTAGTGTGTGGAGGACATCTCAGCTCCTTCAGCATCTCAAGCCTCCTCGGATACAGTTAGAGGACTATGGAGTCGGCAGAGTTCAGAGGCATCAATAGGGTATGACTAGGTTACAGATGGCTGTGTGTGCGTTTGTGCATGTGTATGAGCGTATGTTTGTGTCTGTGTGAGTGTTTGTGTGTTTGAGCTTTTATGTTGTCATGCCTACCTGCGTTTGTTTCAAGACATGTGAAATGGCGTCGTACTGGTTGGCCACCATTTTGCAAGCTCCGGCCCAACTTTGCTATTTGTGATTATTTTGTTGTTTATTTGTACTTTATCTTCACAAAATGTATCCGCTACCTCTTCCCTCCATTCTACTGGCCAATTTGCTACCAACCGGACTCTCGAAACTGCAATATTCTTTGCTTTTCTGAAACATTGCTCTCGGACAAGATACCCCCCATGGCTACCCAACTCGATGGATTCTCCATTCACTGGGCGGACAGGACAGTGCAGTTTGGGAAATCGAGGGGGGGAAGGGTTTGCTTCTACATCAACGCCAACTGGTGTGCTAACTCCAGCGCGGTGTAAGTGTCGACCCACTGTTCACCCATCTTGGAATACCTGGTCAAATGCCGACCGTTCTACCTCCCGAGGGAGTTTTCAGCTGTTATCGTGACTGTTGTATACATTCCACCTCAGGATAAAAAAATTATAAACTGACACAACGAATTGTACAAGGCTATAAACAAGCAAGAAAACCTACATCCAGAGGCTGCTTTTCTGGTTGCAGGCGATTTTAATTCTGCGTCAATAAGACACGTGATGCCCAATGTCCATCAACACGTCTCCAAAGCCACTAGGGGCGATAAAGTCCTAGACCACTGTTATTCTACCCACAAGCAAGCATACAAGGCACTCCCTCGTCTGCCATTCGGCAAATAAGATCATGCCTCCGTACTCCTGCTACCTCCTGCTTCCTGATTATGCTACAGGACTGCATTGCTAGCGCTGATTGGAATATGTTTAGAGACTCCGCCGATAACATTGACTAGCTAACCACCTCTGTCACCGGCTTCATTAGAAAATGCATCGGCGACATTGTCCCCACGGTTAGGGTTCACTGCTTCCCCAATCAAAAGCCCTGGATTAACACAGAAGTTGGCGCTGAACTAAAGGACAGGGCTACCACACGCAGAGTTATCGTAGACAACCCTGAGGCTACGGCCGAGGACAGGAATAAGTACAAGAAGTCCCAATATGACCCCCGCAGAGTCATCAAACGAGCCAAAGGACAATATAGGAATAACGTGGTATCATATCACACAGGCTCCGACGCCCGCTGCATGCGGCAGGGGCTACAGTCCATTACGGATTACAAAGAAAGACCCAACCTTGATCTACCGAACAATGCCTCTCTACCAGACGAACTCAATGCATTTTATGCACGCTTTGACAACAACAACATCGTGCCGGGTGTGAGGGCCATCACCGACCCAGAGGATTGGGGGGATCTCGCTCTCCGAGGCCAATATGAGAAAGGTCTTTAATCAGGTCAACACCCGCAAGGCCGCGGGGCCAGACAGTATTCCAGGGCACGTTCTCAGAGCATGCGCAGAACAGCTGGCAGGCATATTCACGGTTATTTTCAACCTCGCCTTGTCCCAGTCTGTAATCACCACATGTTTTAAGATGACCACCATCATTCCTGTCCCCAAGAACTCTAAGGCTTCATGCCACAATGACTACCGCCCTGTAGCACTCACTTATGTAATCAGGAAGTGCTTTGAGAAGCTGGTTATGGTGCACATTAACTTCACCATCCCAGACACCCTAGACCCACTCCAATTTGCATACCACCCCAACATATCCATAGATGACGCAATCTCAATTGCTCTCCACACTGCCCTCACCCACCTAGATAAGAGGAATACCTATGTGAGAATGCTGTTCATTGACTACAGCTCAGCATTCAACACCATTGTCCCCACCAAGCTCGTCACCAGGCTTAGGACTCTGGGTCTGAACATCTCCCTCTGCAACTGGATCCTGGACTTCCTGACGTGCCGACCCCAGGTGGTGGGGTAGACAACATCACCCCCACCACACTGACCCTCAACACAGGGGCCCCACAGGGGTGTGTGCTTAGTCCGCTCCTGTACTCCCTGTTCACCCACGACTTACGTGGCCACGCACGACTCCAACAACATCATCAAGTTTACTGACGACACAACGGTGGTAGGCCTGATCACCGGCGACGATGAGTCAGCCTACAGGGAGGAGGTCAGTGACCAGGCAGTGTGGTGCCAGAACAACAACCTCTCTCTCAACGTCAGTAAGACCAAGGAGCTGACCGTGGACTACAGGAAACAGGGGGGCGAGCACAACCCCATCCACGTCGATGCGCCTGCAGTGTAGCAGGTCGAGAGCTTCAAGTTCCTCTGTGTCCAAATCACTAAATACTTAAAATGGTCCAAACACACACGCACAGTCGTGAAGAAGACGCGACAGTGCTTCTTCCCCTTCAGGAGGTTGAAAAAGTTTGGCATGGGCCCTCAAATCCTCAAATACAGCTGTACCATTGAGAGCATATTGACTGGCTGCATCACTGCCTGGTATGGCAATAGCACTGCCGTCGATTGCATGGCGCTACAGAGGGTGGGGCAGACAGCCCAGTACATCACTGGGGCCGAGCTCCCTGCCATCCAGGACATCTATATCAGGCGTTGTGGAAGGAAGGCCCGGAAAATCATTAAAGACTCCAACCACCCAAGCCATAGACTATTCTCTCTGCTTCCGCACAGCAGGCGGTACCGGTGCACCAAGTCTGATACCAACAGGCTCTTGAACAGCTTTTACCCCAAGCAAAAAGACTATCTGAGTTAACCTTGTATCTTTATTGACCTATTTCTGCACTGTCTCTATGCACACTCACAGGGCCCTACACACTCACACACACACACACTCACGCCATCATCTGCTCACTCACACATAATAAGCACATACATTTATACTGACTCTACACACACTCACACCCACTCACATACAAGCTGCTGCTACTCTGTTTATCTTATATCCTGTTGCCTAGTAACCTTACCTGTATACATATCTGCCTCCATCTCTCCAGTATCCCTGCACATTGTAAATATGGTATTGGAACTGACCCTGCTTACTTACTTACTTATAATGTTCTTCATATTTCTTCTTATTTCTTGTACGTTTCTTTCTGGTATTACATTGTTATTGATTATTGCATTGTTGGGTATTGAGTTTTCATGAAAGGCATTTCACTGTACTTTTGCATGTGACATTAAACAACTTGAAACTTGACTTGAGTGTGCAGAGTGAATAAGAGGAAAGTGAAGAGCAAGAGAGAAATTAATGTTAATGTTCACAAAGGCAGCTGCTACTGAACAGAACATGTGTATTTTAGAACCTGTATGACCAAGATCTTTCAGAGTTGACTAACTGACCACTCCATTCCCCTTGAAGAGAAGGCCCGAGCTGCACTCAACTGAATGGAGGTCACCTCCAACTCACAAATTCACTCAAAGACCAATTAAATTTCCTACTGAATTGCCTATAACATAACACAGACAGAATCGCTGCCCCAGAAAGCCTTTTTCGCAATGAAAGGACATTTCAGAGATCTGTGACGTACCTACCCACACAAAGCTTCTTTGTTATCGCATCTCATCCCCCATCTATTTATCTATCCCTCTCTTTCTCTCTCTTTCCTCCCTCTCCCCCTCACCAAGGCAAAACTATAAATACCCCAAGCTTGTTGCCAGAGGCTTCAGTAGTGGGGTCAGAACCTGAACTACTCTGTTTCCAAATGTTAGAGGGCAAGACGTAGACTGCAACCTGCAACCAGTGTATTTTACAAAGACAAAGTAAAATGCACATTACATCCTACTTAAATGCACGTTCGACAAGTAGCACTTATAAGTGAAACCAGTCATTTGACCATTGGGTAACCAGTAATGATGATGGACCACTTTCGTCATAACCTCAGGGGGGGTTGTGTGGTACTCTCCCTTCTCCTCAGGGCAACATTCCGTTCATTTTCACCCTGCTTTGGATTCCTGTCATGTCTGTCAAAGTGGTGATTGACTGCAGACCTGACTGACGGCAAACAGACCACACAGACACGTCCTTTAGTTTACAACTACCCCTAATCACCTTAAACCAACACCGTCATTCTCAGTGTACCTCATCATACCATGGATCATAACACCATTGTCCCAGGACTCAGATCTAAGATGGGGTTGGTGTTTTACTCCCAGTGGTCATAATATGGTAATATGAGTACATACAGTGCCTTCGGAAAGTATTCAGACCCTTTGACTTTTTCCACATTTTCTTAGGTGACAGCCTTATTCTAAAATTGATTAAATAGTATTTTTTCCTCATCAATCTACACACAATACCCCATAATGACAAAGCAAAAACAGGTTTTTAGAAATGTTTGCTAATTTATTACAAATAAAAACCGGAAATATCACATTTACATAAGTGTTCAGGCCCTTTAGTCAGTACTTTGTTGAAGCACCTTTGGCAGTGATTATAGCATTGAGTCTTCTTGGGTATGACGCTACAAGCTTGGCACACCTGTATTTGGGGAGTTTTTCCCATTCTTCTATGAAGATCCTCTCAAGCTCTGTCAGGATGGATGGGGAGCGTCGCTGCACAGCTATTTTCAGGTCTCTCCAGAGATGTTAGATCGGGTTCAAGTCCGGGCTCTGGCTGGGCCACTCAAGGACATTCAGAGACTTGTTCCGAAGCCACTCCTTCATTGTCTTGGCTATGTGCTTTGGGTCGTTGTCCTGTTGGAAGGTGAACCTTCGCCCCTGTCTGAGGTCCTGAGCACTCTGGAGCAGGTTTTCATCAAGGCTCTCTCTGTACTTTGGCCTGTTCATCTTTCCCTCGATCCTGAGTAGTCTCGCAGTGTCTGCCGCTGAAAAACATCCAAACAGCATGATGCTGCCCCCAACATTCTTCACCGTAGTGATGGTGCCAGGTTTCCTCCAGACATGACGCTTGGCATTCAGGCCAAATATTTCAATCTTGGTTTCATCAGAATAGGGAATCTTGTTTCTCATGGTCTGAGAGTCTTTAGGTGCCTTTTGGCAAACCCCAAGCGGGCTGTCAAGTGCCTTTTACTGAGGAGCGGCTTCCGTCTGGCTACTCTACCATAAAGGCCTGATTGGTGGAGTGCTGCAGAGATGGTTGTCCTTATGGAAGCTTCTCCCATCTCCACAGAGGAACTCTGGAGCTCTGTCAGAGTGACCATCGGGTTCTTGGTCACTCTCCCCCGATTGCTCAGTTTGGCCAGGCGGCCAGCTCTAGGAAGAGTCTTGGTGGTTCCAAACTTCTTCCATTTAAGAATGATGGAGGCCACTATGTTCTTGGGGACCTTCAACGCAGCAGACATTTTTTGGTACCCTTCCCCAGATCTGTGCCTCGACACAATCCTGGCTCTACGGACAATTCCTTTGACCTCATGGCTTGGTTTTTGTTCTGACATGCACTGTCAACTGTGGGAACTTATATAGACAGGTGTGTGCCTTTCCAAATCATGTCCAATCAATTTAATTTACCACAGGTGGACTCTAATCAAGTTGTAGAAACATCTCAAGGATGATCAATGGAAACAGGATGCTCCTGAGCTCAGTTTCGAGTCTCATAGTAAAGGGTCTGAATACTTATGTAAATAAGGTATTTCTGTTTTTCATTTATTTAGGCATTGTAGGAAAGACTCAGGTTTGTACTACTTTTTACTAAGGTTTCTACTGGTTTCTACAGGTCTCTAGTTTCTAATGTTTTCTCCAGGTATCTACTGAGTTTTCTATTGCTGTCTCCCTGCTTCAGTTAGGCTAACCCAGTCCTTCTCAAATAGTGGGGCGCGCCCCCCTGGGGGGGCTCGGAGCGATGCCAGGGGGGCGCATGTGACCCCGGGGAACATGCTTTTTTTTGGCGCAGGGAGTAGGGTTTTTTTGCACCGAACAAGAGCACACAGCACAGAGCAGGAGATATGAAGTGCAGATAACAAACCCTTAAGAGACACCATGGAAAAATATTTAACAGGGATGAAAAGAAAGGCGGAGAGAGACGGAGATAATGAGACAAACGTAAGTCTCCCGAAAGCTAAGACGAGGAAATATGACGAAGCGTATGTAGCGCTTGGCTTCACTGTGACTACGGTGGGAGACGAGGAAAGACCGGTATGTTTACTGTGTCTAAAAATGTTGGCAGCGGACAGCATGAAGCCAAATAAATAAAGGCGTCACTTAAAGACATTACACCCCAATCACGCTGATAAGCCGCTTGAGTTTTTTCAGCGAAAACGTGCCGAATATTGCCAACAATCGTCCCGCTTTGTGAATGGTACTTCAGTAAACCAGCGAGCACTGTTAGCATCATATAAGGTGGCGTACCAAATTGCTCAGTGCAACAAAAAAAACACTCCATAGCAGAGGAGCTGATACTGCCTGCAGCATTAGACATGGTCTCTGTCATGCTGGATGATGCAAGTGCTGCAAAAATAAAAACTATCCCTCTGTCCAATGACACTGTCGCCAGACATATAAATGACATTGCTAACGATCTTAAAGAACAGCTGGTAGATAAACTCAAAGACAAACGTTTTGCCTTACAGTTCGATGAAGCAACTGACAGCAACAAAGACTGTTTGTTTATCGCTTATGTACGTTTTGACATGACAAACTCCCTGTGTGAGGATCTACTTTTTTGTAAATATGTCAGAGACAGAGCCACAGCTGAAGAGCTATTCAAAATGCTGGACTGCTTCCTGACTGAGAATGGCTAAAGTGGGAGAACTGCATTGGTGTTTGCAGTGATGGTGCACAGACCATGGCAGGGATGAGAAAAGGACTTTGGGCACTCATCAAGAAGGCCTCACCTAATGCTGAGTGGACACACTGTGTTATACACAGAGAAGCACTGGCATCAAGGCACCTTTCCTCTGAATTAAGTGAGGTTATGACTGACATTGTAGGTGTAGTCAATTTTATAAAGACCAGACCACTAAAAACAAGAGTCTTCTCTGCTATCTGTGAGGAGATGTGAGCTGAACATCAAGCTGTGCTGTTTCACAGTCAAGCAAGGTGGCTGTCACGAGGAAAAGTCTTGTCCCGAGTTTTTGAACTCAAAGAGCAGATAAGAATGTTTTCGGAGCAGGAGCACAAGTATGACCTCGCAGAAAAATTTAGTGATGAGAACTTCCTGGCAAAACTGGCCTACCTGAGTGACATATTTGGAAAGCTAAATAAACTAAATCTACAGCTTCAAGGGAAAGATAAACACCTCCCTCAGGTCACAGACAAGATCAGCTCTTTCACTCGAAAGCTTGCAATGTAGGGCAGGCGACTTGATGAAGGAAATACTGATTCATTCGAGAACCTGCATGAATTTCTTGACACTACTGACTATGATGCCACCTCAGTGATTCCATATATTAAGGAGCATATTTCATCACTGATGGGATTCTTTAAAAAGTACTTCCCGAAAACAGTTCCCAATATGACTGGGTGAGAGATCCTTTCAATGCACCAGCTCCAACTGGTTTCAGCTCTGCAGAGGAGGACCAGTTCATTGATATGACGTCTGACTCCACATTGAGACTGAGGTTCACATCACAGACACTGAGTGAATTCTGGCTGAGTGTAGAGTGTTTTTGTTTTATAGGTCAAAGTGTTTCATATATTGTGCTCCTGAGTTAATGTTGCTGATCAATTTGAATTTATTATTATTTATTGATTATATTTTATTTTATTTTTCAGTATCAAATGGTCAAAAAAAATTTACTGTTTAAATTTCAGGCAAATTGATGCACTTTAAGTATTTTCTGTTACAGACTAAAAAACTATTTAAATAAAGTTATTCTTTGTTGTAAGTTTATCTATATATTTTTTATTTTTTATTTTTTTATTTTCTTTAATGTTAATAAGGATACAATGTTATGCAGAGGTGTACTTATAACAATTTTATAGAAAAATGATACTATTTACAGTCGCGGCGGAGAGTTGGGGGGCGCGAAATGTTTACTTCTTCCTAGGGGGGGCGTAACAGAAAATAATTAAGAAGCACTGGGCTAACCTGTTGGTGTCTTCTTAACTATTGATCAATGCAATAACAGTCAGGTACTTAGACTACCCTACAGTAGATTATGAGTTTTTTTTATTATTATCCATGTGTTGTCCTGCCACTGTTACCTCTACCTGTTGGGGAGCCCTGGGTTGATTCATGGGGTCCCCATCTCTCTACAACTATACTGTAGTCAGAGTCACTCTCTCTTACACAGATAAACATTTTTTTCTTTTTAAGTGTCCTTTTATCTATTGTACTTTGTTTTTTGTTTTTCCATACATGTATATAGATGACATAATAACTGATACCAATAATGTATAGATGATGTCACATATTATAGATGACAGGAAAGGAAATACTGTACCATGCTTGACTATGATTGTTTTTAGTGTCTCAAAACTCTATTTGAGTGTGTGGTTTCTATCTGTATTTTGTATTGTCAATTAATCATTGTGGAGTGACACTTTAATAAATGTAACTCTAACTCTACACACATCCAATCATAGAACTGCCAAGTGAATGTTGTGATGAGAAGCTGCCTGATAACGTCTATGGGCCCATTAAAGCTACAATCTGGGATTGAACAGACTCCCAGATTTGAGATTGCACCTGTAAAGACTGTCTTCCGTCTGAATAACTGAGACCTTCTAAAGGGCTGAGGCTTTAAGGCAAATCTACAATCAGTGTTATCGCTGAAGAGACTAAGTCCTGATTCCTAAGCTGGGTCTGGGAGATATCCGTTCACGCCTGTTTAAACGTCATGGCCGATTAGAGATTATTATCAGCTTGTGTAGTTAGAGCTACAGGCCATTGGGATGCTACAGTAGAGCATTAAGACACTCATTAAGCAGTCTGGGTCCTCAATGCATATCTGTGTTGAAACTATTGGATCGATACGATATAAGCTGAATGGATGGTGGTATCTTGGCGAGTCTGACTGAGCTTTTGGCCCAGGAATTTGTTTTTGGACTGAGTTTGAAAAAAAACAGAGAAATATGTCTTGGGATATAAACACAAAACTAGGACAACCATTGATCTGAAACGAATTGCATTCCATGTACTGAATCCAAGTAAAATCCAAAGCTTGCATTACACATTGCCTTGATATGCAAATATACCTTGATTTTAACAAGTCACCTGGTGTACCTGGAAAATCTTCAGGAAGAGGAGGATAGAAGCAGTAATGGGTGTCTGCGTATTGTCATGACTGTCTACGAGAATCCAAATAGGTCAGATCAGATTTGCAATGAATAACTTCAATCAGACCCCTTCTCACCCGTAGAGGGGGAAGGAAAGAACTAGTGGAGATTAACAACTCACGTCCTGTTCTAAATCAAGGGAGAAGATCCAGGCTCTCCCTCTCAAGATTCACCAAAGGAATGTTCTTTGTATCAACAGACTTTTTCCCTCTGAAACTCTAACACGTTCAAAGCGAATTCTGGAACAATATTTATAACGTAGAACGTGGGGAATGGTCAAAGGCGATCTATAGGACTCTAAGGTCATTTTGGTTGTTATTTTGTGATGTCATTAAAAACGTTATAAAGGAAATACTGTAACTTGAAAAGTATACCCACTACATATATGAAGTCTCCATACTATGCGTTGTGCATGTAATATGAAAAATGATGTAGGTGTTTTTGTTAAGAGAGGGATGTTATAAGAGATAATTGTTTTACATAACTTTGCACAGTGAGTGGTCACCGCCCCGAAGTGAGGTCAGAAAGCGTGCCAGCCTGCCAGAACCGCCCCTTTCAAACAGAATGTATAAATGATGGGTTACGAATGAACACATTAGACCAGAAAAGCGTGAAGCGGCAGCTACATGTTTAAAATGGTTTGAACTTTGAATCTCAACACGAGGTGAAGACGATAAACTCACCTCCCAGACGATCACTGGTTCGGCTGATTAGCTGTCCTAAGTAAAGTATCTTCAAAAGCTAATTGAAGTAGGACCATCCTGCTACTCTTCTCAAACCATTGTATTACACTACTCTCATCACCCCACTGGGGAACCATCGATACGGCTGGCTAGCCTATCTTCAAAGAAGCAACTTCAAGAGTGAATGGAAGGAAAATCAATTATGTAGTTCTGTTAAGGACTACACGACAAGTCACCGGATACCAGACAACTACGAAGAAGGACAACAGTAGAAGACTGTTGGAACCATGTCGGACAATCAGAGCCTTACCAGCGTGCCACGAAAAGGCCCAACCCCCTTTCCAAGTCTGCCCTGTCCACCGAGAGATCCCCGGCGAACCCAGGCATTTCACGTAAATACATTCATGATTTCTTACTCAAAGTGGGCGACGGTTTGTTTGCCAAGTACATGGTTAGTGTAGGTGAGAGTAGTTTCTGAATGTACCAATGTTAAGTGTCTCTGTCCCTCTCTCTCTCTCCATCTCTTCTTTAACAAGCAGCCATGTTGTTGTCATTCCGCTAGGGACCTGTTTTCAGCGTATTAAGTCTCCAGTCAATAACCGCTGCAGAGTGTGTATGTTTATCCTGTGTTCCCATTTAATTAGCTAGTAAATAAATAATTAAACCAATTTGTGTAGTACTGAATCATAAGTAAGGCACAGATTTTTGCAGATGCAAGGAGGTTACGATTGTTCAGAATGATGATATGATACGAGGTTATGATTAATAAGTTAACTGTTTATAGATGTGATAGGTAAAGACCTTTTAGAGTTTAATTCAAGAGGTGGTAACTCTTTAAAGAACCGCTCTCGTGGTGCCCCAGATCCTAATGAGTTAATTGTTACCTGATTAATTTAATCAGGTAACAATTAAAGATAGTTAGTTGATTAGAGAAATAGTAGTCTTCAGATTAATATTAAAGTCAAGGCACGACAGTATAAAGGAGTCTAAATTCCCAATCGATCCCCAAGCACCTACCCCTGAGCACGTCTTGTAGATCTGCAAGAGTAAGATACCTGTATGTAAAAACAATATGGTAATACTAATTATATCTTCACCCTGCTGTTTACGTATACTCAATTCCTTCAGATCTACATAAGATCTACACAGCTGCCTAGGGAGTATGGGCTAAGGGTCTATTCCGAATTGAATAGCAGTCTCCGGGCCCTGGAGGTCAACAAATACAAGGTGTTTGCTCATAAACATACATATCCACTGTGCAAATAATTTACAGTACAGGTTAGGTCAATAATATTGGCTAGAACACAACTGTGTGAGTCAATCCACGGCCATGATGTCTCTACACAAACAAACAAAAAAAAACAATGCCCTCCTGTTTGATATTCTGATCTGGTCACGCACACAGATGGCAAATCACTTGCTACATTACCATGAGAATGGAGATCATGATGCACTTTCACATGCGCTGGTGCTCACGTACACACACACTGCCAAATAAGACTAGATATTAAAAATATAAATTCTACCAGTTTAGACACCTAATTAGGGTGCTTTGGACTAGCAAAACAACTCAATCAATTGATTAAGCAGACTTAGCAATACCACACACAAACACGCACACACACACACACACATGCACACACACACATCACAGCTGCTGTGTGGTAGTACTACAGTCAAAGCCTTGACAAATAGTACTGCCAAGAGCCATTTATTTAAATAGATATAGACAGCTCAGGTATAGCCTAATAATAATAATAATAATAATAATAATAATAACAATAATAATAATAATAATGTATTACATTTCTGTAGTGCTTTTCATCTAATATTTTCATAGAATCTCAGGTAAAAAAACAAAGAACCAATATATCATGACAGGTCAACCAATAGAGGCAATGAGGGAATGGCCGGCAGGGATGTAGCTCAGTTGATAGAGCATGGTGTTTGCAACGCCAGGGTTGTGGGTTCGATTCCCACGGGGGGCCAGTATAAAAAATAAATAATGTAATCACTAACTGTAAGTCGCTCTGGATAAGAGCGTCTGCTAAATTACTAAAATGTAAATGTAAAAATGTCTTTGAAAGCTGCATACTCTGAAGATGGAGAGGGTCAGTTCATGGCTTCAGCGAAGGGAGCTGGACAGGGGATGGTACAGTGAGGGAAAAAAGTATTTGATCCCCTGCTGATTTTGTACGTTTGCCCACTGACAAAGAAATGATCAGTCTATAATTTTAATGGTATGTTTATTTGAAGAATGAGAGACAGAATAACAACAACAACAAAAAATTCAGAAAATGCATGTCAAAACAATGACCCAAAACACACGGCCAAGGCAACAAAGGAGTGGCTCAAGAAGAAGCACATTAAGGTCCTGGAGTGGCCTAGCCAGTCTCCAGACCTTAATCCCATAGAAAATCTGTGGAGGGAGCTGAAGGTTCGAGTTGCCAAACGTCAGCCTCGAAACCTTAATGACTTGGAGAAGATCTGCAAAGAGGAGTGGGACAAAATCCCTCCTGAGATGTGTGCAAACCTGGTGGCCAACTACAAGAAACGTCTGACCTCTGTGATTGCCAACAAGGGTTTTGCCACCAAGTACTAAGTCATGTTTTGCAGAGGGGTCAAATACTTATTTCCCTCATTAAAATGCAAATCAATTTATAACATTTTTGACATGCGTTTTTCTGGATTTATGTGTTTGAGTATTCTGTCTCTCACTGTTCAAATAAACCTACCATTAAAATTATAGACTGATCATTTCTTTGTCACTGGGCAAACGTACAAAATCAGCAGGGGATCAAATACTTTTTTCCCTCACTGTAGATGATGGTGATGGAGTCTGCTGATGATCTTGTAGAGGGCACAGGGAACCAGCCTGGCTCGTATAGCTACAGGACTTCTCCTCTTCCACTCTGTGTAACACCCACTTGGGTGATGCCTCAGCAGCTCTGGGCGCCAGAAAGCTCACCACACAACGTTCAGAATAGTAGCCAGTCTTCCTCACTACCAGCTCTCTGCCTCAGCACTGCTGTATTCCTCTATCTCCCATTCCTCTCACGCTTCAGGTGACTCCTGAAGTGATGTTCTCAAAGAAGCAGGAAAGGATCAGGAATTGGCAGTCAGGTGAAACAAAAAAGATTGTAATGTGTCCAGATGCATTTTTCAAACAAAAGCTTCTTAGCCAAGCCAAAAGGTCAATCTGCAAATCTGTAGCTCAAAAATATATGTAAGAAAAACTAAATGTTATCAAAAACAAAAGAGCTGACTAAAAAACAACAATTAAACCCACCTAAAAATAACTGTTAAGGGGGGGAATGAAGCCGCCTTAGCCTTGTAGAGACACTCAGGCATTCCATAAGAGCTTGACTCCCTGACACGCTGTTTCAAAAGGCCTGCGTGAGACGCATAGTGCTAGGAATTCTACGATAGCAAATAGAGAGTGGGAGAGAGAGCGAGAGAGAGAGAGAGAGAGCGAGAGAGAGAGAGAGAGAGAGAGAGAGAGAGAGAGAGAGAGAGAGAGAGAGAGCGAGAGAGAGAGCGAGGTCCAGTTGTCGGTTTGATGCAGGCTGTATCTCTTTCTCAGGTCCCTGACTGGACAGAAAGGTCAGTGAAGACAAACACACACGTACACACACACACACACACACACTGCTGCAGAAGACCAGCCTGTGTATTCTCTCTTTAGACACAAGTTCACAGCATTCGCTTGTTGTTGTTTGTTTTGTGTTTCTTTTGAATTAAAACGAGATCCAGACCCAGAATAGGACTGCAGGACTGCAGGGTGACAGGACAATTTACCGTGTCTATGAAAGACAAAGAGAGGGACAGAGAGAGAGAGAGAGAGAGAGAGAGAGAGAGAGAGAGAGAGAGAGAGAATGCACTTGCCCTCCATATATAAATAGCAGTCTGGGGACGGCTGCCTGCTTGTCTGTTCAAATAAATTAAATCAGCAATGTCCTTATCCCCTGTTTCCAGACCAAACCCTCTGTACACACACAGTCAGAGACGCTCGGCCTGCCGCGAAGCACTGCACCACACTTAATGCAAACAACACTTTGTGTCCACTCATAGTTTCTATCCCTCCCCATGCATTTTAAGTGGGGTTGTCTGTCACTGGGCGGCCGCTGTCATCCACACTCCATTACGGCTCCAGCAGGTGTACAGTTTCCTGCCAACCTATGGTTCTGCCAAGTACTGAGGGGGCATTATGGCTCTACCTGCCTGTCACCACAGCCACTTTCCTTTTATTTACACCTGTCAGCAGCAGGACCTGCTAGCTCTTACAGAGGTCACATGTCCCCTCTATGATCACAACATGCTTTTTATTTGTTTTCTCTTCCAGAACAAGTCAGGAGTATTTCAATTCAATATTCCTGTCCATTTAGGAAGCTCTGCAGACCATATTTAATCAGGCAATGACAAGAATATGAGAATGTGCAGTGATTAGAAAACACAATTAGTTGTAAGGGCCGGGGGTAAATGGATGTTTCTGCAGGACGCCTGTTGCTGGAGGACTGACTGGGGCTGCGTCCGTTGGGCTCTGGTCAAAAGTAGTGCACTATATAGGGAATAGGGTGCCATTTGGGACACACACTAGCAATTAAAAAGAGGGGACAATAGATAGCGTGCCACAGTATATCACCACGTACTACTGGAACAACACATCAGCTAATGCTTTTACTAGTTTAATAAAAATGTATCCTTTAATCTGTGTTTGATGTCATCATTTTCCATGTAGGACTCAAATTCAATTCCTTTCATGTGATTTGTATCTTTGCTTGCCAGTTATTGATGTCTGGTGGTGATATCTACAGAGCATGAGTGTTCCCCATCCATTGCATTGAGGGTACAAAGAGAGAGATGAGGAAAGAGAGAGCGAAAAATAGAAAGAGATAAAGATAGAGAGAGGGGAGAAGAAGCGAGAGGGGGAGAGGGACAGGGTGAGGAGAGAAGAACAGAGGAACAGAGAGAGGCAGAGCCTTTTGAACTCTTCACCTCAGATCGACAATGTTTATCTGTCTCTAACAGCAGAGGTGATATTAGCATTTCTGAACCATCTTCAAAGCTCTCCCATTACTCTGCTGCTGCTCTACGGGAACCGCCACAGGTGTGTGGGTGCCAGCAAAGAGAGCATATGTGTGTGTGCGCGCGTGAATGCGGGCATGGGGCCGGGCGCGGGAGTGAGACATGATCCCAGATGACAGTCAGTTTAGAAAGAGAGAGAGAAGAGAGAGAGAGAGAGAGAGAGAGAGAGAGAGAGAGAGAGAGAGAGAGAGAGAGAGAGAGAGAGAGCTCAAAGACATTGCTCCTGCATTTTTAACAAAAAATATAGACTTAGAGTTAGATAAAGTAGGATTTTTTGGCAGGGACATATACAGGATGCTACCCTCCACAACATAACCTTCATTCCAAACCAAAACTCCAAACCTACAACCTGATTTTGGACGGAATTACCTGGAAAGCTTTCTACTACCAAGGATTACTATTCTCAAACTATACAGCAAATGCTCTGGCAAACAAACAGAAACCTGAAAACACCATCCAACCTGGAACTGAGTGAGTAATGTTTAGTATGAAGCTATTTTTCACTTTCAAAAACCAAGAAGAAAAATTCATTACAATGATATATTTTATATTATAAGGACTGAATTCTAAGGCTACCAAGCTTAAGCTTGCTACAAATAGATACAATTTCAATTAGCACTGACATGTGAAGTGAGAGGTGTCAAAGCCCTTGAGCCCAACAATGGCTGGAGAGTCGTACAGTCTACCCCAACTAAATGGAGAGGCCTTAGAAGCACCCCCCCACTGTTCAGAGGTCATTAAAATACAGTACCCTCTGAATGTAAAAAACGACAAGACACGAAAAGAGTACAAATTGAAACTTATTTTGGGGAAGCACAAGACACTTTTTGCTGATTTGTATAAAAATGGGAACATAAGCAACCTTATCTTCCACACAGACCATCCCCTGGCATGGCACAGTGCTATACTAGCACATGTCACGATCGTCAAATGAGGGAGACCAAAGCGCAGCGCGTTGAGCGAACATGACTTTATTATATTAAAGTATAGAACACCAAAACAACAAACAATGACGATACGTGAAGTCCACAGTGACAAAGACTGATACGGAACAAAAACCCACAACCACAAGGTGAAAACACACAGTTTAAATATGGCTCCCAATCAGAGATAACGAGCCGACAGCTGACACTCGTTACCTCCGATTGGGAGTCATTTGAACAACCAAATACAACAACCTAGAAATAGACACAACAGAACTACCAACATAGAAATAAACACATAGAATGCACACACCCTGGCTCAACATAATGAGTCCCAGAGCCAGGGTGTGACAGTACCCCCCCCTAAAGGCGCGGACTGCGACCGCGCCTCAATACGGGCTAAACAAGGGAGGGCTGGGCGGGCATACCTCCTCGGCGGTGGCTCTGGCTCCGGCCTAGATCCCCACCTCCTCTGCAACCCCCCAAAGTACCCCTGGTCCTGTCTAGCCCCGCTGGCCGGAGCCGGACTGACGACACGCGCCCCTGGCTTGGTGCGTGGAGGACGAACGGGCCTTACCAGGCTGACGACGCGCACCACTGCCTTGGCGCGGGGAGCAGGAATGGGCCGGACCGGGCTGACGAAGCGCACCCTTGACTTGGTGCGGATAGCGGGACCGGGCCGGACAGGGCTGACGAAACGCACCACAGACTTGGTGCGGGGAGCAGGAACGGGCCGGACAGGGCCGACGAAACGCACCCTAGGCTTGATGCGTGGAGCCGGAACGGGCCTCCCCAGGCTGACGACTCGCATCCCTGGCTTGGTGCGAGTAGCAGGAGTGGGCTGGATCAGGCTGACGGCTCGCACCCTTGGCTTGGTGCGAGTAGCAGGGACGAGCTGAACCAGGCTGACGACTCGCACCCTTGGCTTGGTGCGAGTAGCAGGAACGGGCTGGACCAGGCCGACGACTCGTACCCCTGGCTTGGTGCGAGTAGCAGGAACAGGCCGGACCGGGCTGGCCATGCGCACCGTAGGTTTGGTGCGAGTGGCAGGAACAGGCCGGGTCGGGCTGGCGACGCGCACCGTAGACTTGGTGCGGGTGGCAGGAACAGGCCGGACCGGGCTGGCGACGTACACCGTAGGTTTAGTGCGTGGAGCAGGAACAGGCCGGGCTGGGCTGGCGACGCACACCGTAGGTTCTGTGCGTGGAGCAGGAACAGGCCGGGCTGGGCTGGCGACGCACACCGTAGGCTTGATGCGAGAAGCAGGAACAGGCCGGGCTGGGCTGGCGACGTACACCGTAGGCTTAGTACGTGGAGCAGGAACCGGCCGGGCTGGACTGGCGACGCACACCGTAGGTTTAGTGCGTGGAGCAGGAACAGGCCGGGCTGGGCTGGCGACGTACACCGTAGGCTTAGTACGTGGAGCAGGAACCGGCCGGGCTGGACTGGCGACGCACACCGTGGGCTTGGTGCGTGGAGTAGGAACAGGCCGGTCCGTACTGGGAACACACACCACTGGCCTTAACCGGGGATCAGGAACGGGCCGGACCGGACTGGTAACACACCTCAGTCTCTCACGCCGTGCCTCAACTGCTTCCCTCCCTCTACTCGCCAATGGCTCCCGTAATCCGGTAGCCTTCTCTCCACGTCTCCCTGTGGCAGCCTCCTGCTGCCCAGCCGCCCAAGCCATGTGCCCCCCCCAAAAAACTTTTTGGGGTTGCCTCTCGTCCCTCCGACGATGGCCCTGCTGACGCCGTTGCTCCTCTCTTGCCAGGGCCTTGATCCTCCCCCAAGGTCCCTTGCCCCCGAGCATGTCCTCCCAGGACCACGATTTGCCCACCTGGGCCATCGCCAGCCTCTCGATCTCCTTACCCGGCGCTTCCTCCCATGTCCAGTCTCCTTGCTCCTGGACACGCTGCTTGGTCCTTTTTTGGTGGGTTTTTCTGTCACGATCGTCAAATGAGGGAGACCAAAGCGCAGCGCGTTGAGCGAACATGACTTTATTATATTAAAGTATAGAACACCAAAACAACAAACAATGACGATACGTGAAGTCCACAGTGACAAAGACTGATACGGAACAAAAACCCACAACCACAAGGTGAAAACACACAGTTTAAATATGGCTCCCAATCAGAGATAACGAGCCGACAGCTGACACTCGTTACCTCCGATTGGGAGTCATTTGAACAACCAAATACAACAACCTAGAAATAGACACAACAGAACTACCAACATAGAAATAAACACATAGAATGCACACACCCTGGCTCAACATAATGAGTCCCAGAGCCAGGGTGTGACAGCACACTACCCCTCTGTTAAGAGGGGGGGTGTTAGCGACGGGTGGAAACTCAGGATACTGGACAACGAGAACTCTGAGTCATCTAATATTAATCTCTATAAATCTGGAACCGTTTTGGTTCAAGGCAACACCAAACAGTTCCAGCTGGACTTTCACCTAATCAAAGAAATAGCTCAGCAGGAGAAGCTCTCCCTTGAGAAAGATACCCCTACCCCGAGCGGGTCAGACCAGACCTCTTCATTAAATAACCCCACAGAGCAACCCCAAGCAGAAAGTCAACTTCCCAGCACAGAGTACTACTCCCTCATTGAAATGAAGGATAAATTCACCCAGCTGGAGGTAAGGCAGGTGGAGCTGGAACAGCAGGTGAACACACTCCAGTCAGCACAGACCCAGACAACAGTCCAGCACAACAACACCCCCTTAACTAGACCTGGAGAGCTGCAGGTAGAGAGAGACATGTCTGCACTCTGGACTGTGGTGAGACAACATCAACAGGAGAAAGAGCAGGAGCAGGAGAAGAACAGAGCACTAGAGGAGAGGATCAGAGTGCTGGAGGAGAAGGTGAGAACGATGACGGGTGACATTGAACAACCCATTAGAGAACAGCCCACCTCAGATCCTGGCCAAAGTCTCGACACCGCAGCAGAACAGTACACCCTAGACCCTGACCATAGCCTCGACATCACACCCAGACAAACAAATGAAGAACCCCAAGCCCTGGGGACCCCAACCCCTCTGAGCAACCCCCAGTCAGACACCCTGATAGCCCTCATGACGACCCCCCCACACCCACTGAGGACATACACAAGCCACAGATTGTGCTCCTTATGGACTCAAATGGGAAATACATACAAGAAAATAAACTTTTTCCAAAACACACAGTGTCTAAACTCTGGTGTCCAAACACCCAGCGCGCCCTAGACCTTCTGGCTGAGGACCGACTAGGATCACCCAGCCACATAATAATTAACACAGGCACAAACGACCTGAGAACACAGCAGGAAAGGGTGGCCACATCACTCAAGGGAGTGATAGAAAAAGCTTCTTCTACTTTCCCCAACGCACAAGTGGTTATCTCAACTCTGTTACCACGAAAAGACTTCCACCCTGCTACCATACAGCGGGTAAACGCAAGTATTTCCCGTGACTGTGCATCAAAACCAAATGTCTTCCTGGCCCACCACTCCACCCTGGACGTGAACAGCCTTTACGACCAGGTCCACCTATACAAGGCAGCAGTGCCCACCTTCGCCCGGACCCTAAAGGATATTGCCCTCAACCGCAGACCCAACACCTCACACAGGAGCAACAGATCAACAGACACCCCGCCCAGACCAGCGAGACACTCTCCCAGACCTGCGGGACCCCCCCCCAGGACCTACACATAGAGGACCCCCGCAGAGAGGACCTACATCCAGACCACAGCACCATCAACCACATCTACACCCCCACCCCCACCAATTAACTCCCCCCAAGTCAACCATGCCCACACCCCATTTAGGCCCCCTCAGATCAGACCTATGCCCCTCCTACCCACCCCAAGCCCCCCACTCCCACAAAGAGGGCCTCAACATGAAAGTCACACATACGCCCAGGCCGTGAGCAGGCAAACAGGCCCAACACCCACTCTTACACTAGCCCAAGCCAATGGCATGTACCAGATGCTCAGCAGGCTCTGCTCACAATTACTGGCCTGAGGCCAAACCACACAACCAACAACATTAGACACTTTATGGAACACAAAGCCTTCACTATTTCATCCTGGAATATCCAAGGCCTAAGGTCATCTGCCTTTGGCCTAAAGAGCAGGAATCTGGACTTCACCAAAGAAATCGGAAATACAGACATTGTCATCCTACAAGAAACATGGTATAGAGGAGACGGACCCACTGGTTGCCCTCTAGGTTACAGAGAGCTGGTAGTCCCATCCACCAAACTACCAGGTGTGAAACAGGGAAGGGACTCAGGGGGTATGCTAATTTGGTATAGAGCAGACCTAACTCACTCTATTAAATTAATCAAAACAGGAACATTTTACATTTGGTTAGAAATTCAAAAGGAAATTATCTCAACTGAGAAAAATGTCCTCCTGTGTGCTACCTATATCCCCCCACTAGAATCCCCATACTTTAATGAAGACAGTTTCTCCATCCTGGAGGGGGAAATCAATCATTTCCAGACCCAGGGACATGTACTAGTCTGTGGCGACCTAAATGCCAGAACTGGACAAGAACCTGACACCCTCAGCACACAGGGGGACAAACACCTACCTGGAGGTGACAGCATTCCCTCCCCCATATGCCCCCCTAGGCACAACTACGACAACATAACCAACAAAAATGGGTCACGACTCCTGCAGCTCTGTCGCACACTGGGTATGTACATAGTCAATGGTAGGCTTCGAGGGGACTCCTATGGTAGGTACACCTATAGCTCATCTCTTGGCAGTAGTACTGTAGACTACTTTATCACTGACCTCAACCCAGAGTCTCTCAGAGCGTTCACAGTCAGCCCACTGACACCCCTATCAGACCACAGCAAAATCACAGTCTACTTGAACAGAGCAATACTCAATCATGAGGCATCAAAGCCAAAAGAACTAAATAATATTAAGAAATGCTATAGATGGAAGGAAAGTAGTGTTGAAACCTACCAAAAAACAATTAGGAAACAACAAATTCAATCCATTCTAGACAACTTCCTGGACAAAACGTTCCACTGTAATAGTGAAGGTGTAAACTTGGCAGTAGAAAACCTAAACAGTATATTTGACCTCTCAGCTTCCCTATCAAATCTAAAAATATCTAACAGAAAACCGAAGAAAAGTAACAACAATGACAAATGGTTTGATGAAGAATGCAAAAACCTAAGAAAGAAATTGAGAAACCTATCCAACCAAAAACATAGAGACCCAGAAAACCTGAGCCTACGCCTTCACTATGGTGAATCACTAAAACAATACAGAAATACACTACGGAAAAAGAAGGAACAGCATGTCAGAAATCAGCTCAATGTAATTGAAGAATCCATAGACTCTAACCACTTCTGGGAAAATTGGAAAACACTAAACAAACAACAACACGAAGAGCTATCTATCCAAAACGGAGATGTATGGGTAAACCACTTCTCCAATCTTTTTGGCCCTATAACAGAGAACAAACAGCAAAAAAATATACATGATCAAATGCAAATCTTAGAATCAACTATTAAAGACTACCACAACCCACTGGATTCTCCAATTACATTGAATGAACTACAGGACAAAATACAAACCCTCAAACCCAAAAAGTCCTATGGTGTTGATGGTATCCTCAATGAAATGATAAAATATACAGACCACACATTTCAATTAGCTATACTTAAACTCTTTAACATCATCCTTAGCTCTGGCATCTTCCCCAATATCTGGAACCAAGGACTGATCACCCCAATCCACAAAAGTGGAGACAAATTTGACCCCAATAACTACCGTGGGATATGCGTCAACAGCAACCTTGGGAAAATCCTCTGCATTATCATTAACAGTAGACTAGTTCATTTCCTCAGTGAAAACAATGTACTGAGCAAATGTCAAATTGGCTTTTTACCAAATTACCGTACGACAGACCACGTATTCACCCTGCACATCCTAATTGACAAACAAACAAACCAAAACAAAGGCAAAGTCTTCTCATGCTTTGTTGATTTCAAAAAAGCTTTTGACTCAATTTGACATGAGGGTCTGCATTACAAATTGATGGAAAGTGGGGTTGGGGGAAAAACATACGACATTATAAAATCCATGTACACAAACAACAAGTGTGCGGTTAAAATTGGCAAAAAACACACACATTTCTTTCCACAGGGCCGTGGGGTGAGACAGGGATGCAGTTTAAGCCCCACCCTCTTCAACATATATATCAACGAATTGGCGAGGGCACTAGAACAGTCTGCAGCACCCGGCCTCACCCTACTAGAATCTGAAGTCAAATGTCTTCTGTTTGCTGATGATCTGGTGCTTCTGTCACCAACCAAGGAGGGCCTACAGCAGCACCTAGATCTTCTGCACAGATTCTGTCAGACCTGGGCCCTGACAGTAAATCTCAGTAAGACAAAAATAATGGTGTTCCAAAAAAGGTCCAGTTGCCAGGACCACAAATACAAATTCCATCTAGACACCGTTGCCCTAGAGCACACAAAAAACTATACATACCTCGGCCTAAACATCAGCGCCACAGGTAACTTCCACAAAGCTGTGAACGATCTGAGAGACAAGGCAAGAAGGGCCTTCTATGCCATCAAAAGGAACATAAAATTTGACATACCAATTAGGATCTGGCTAAAAATACTTGAATCAGTTATAGAACCCATTGCCCTTTATGGTTCTGAGGTCTGGGGTCCGCTCACCAACCAAGAATTCACAAAATGGGACAAACACCAAATTGAGACTCTGCATGCAGAATTCTGCAAAAACATCCTCCGTGTACAACGTAAAACACCAAATAATGCATGCAGAGCAGAATTAGGCCAATACCCGCTAATTATCAAATTCCAGAAAAGAGCCGTTAAATTCTATAACCACTTAAAAGGAAGCGATTCCCAAACCTTCCATAACAAAGCCATCACCTACAGAGAGATGAAGTTGGAGAAGAGTCCCCTAAGTAAGCTTGTCCTGGGGCTCTGTTCACAAACACAAACAGACCCCACACAGCCCCAGGACAACAACAACAACAACACAACTAGACCCAACCAAATCATGAGAAAACAAAAAGAGAATTACTTGACACATTGGAAAGAACAAACAAAAAAACAGAGCAAACTAGAATGCTATTTGGCCCTAAACAGAGAGTACACAGTGGCAGAATACCTGACCACTGTGACTGACCCAAACTTAAGGAAAGCTTTGACTATGTACAGACTCAGTGAGCATAGCCTTGCTATTGAGAAAGGCCGCCGTAGGCAGACCTGGCTCTCAAGAGAAGACAGGCTATGTGCACACTGCCCACAAAATGAGGTGGAAACTGAGCTGCACTTCCTAACCTCCTGCCAAATGTATGACCATATTAGAGACACATATTTCCCTCAGATTACAGCGATCCACAAAGAATTCGAAAACAAACCCAATTTTGATAAACTCCCTTATCTACTGGGTGAACAACCACAGTGTGCCATCACAGCTGCAAGATTTGTGACCTGTTGCCACAAGAAAAGGGCAACCAGTGAAGAACAAACACCATTGTAAATACAACCCATATTTATGTTTATTTATTTTCCCATTTGTACTTTAACTATTTGCACATTGTTACAACACTGTATATATACATAATATGACATTTGAAATGTCTTTATTCTTTTGAAACTTCTGAGTGTAATGTTTACTGTTAATATTTATTGTTTATTTCACTTTTGTTTACTATCTACTTCACTTGCTTTGGCAATGTTAACACACGTTTCCCATGCCAATAAAGCCCTTAAATTGAATTGAAATTGAATTGAGAGAGAGAGAGAAACAGCAGACAGCCAGGCAAGATAATTTTCATTTATATTTTTCGTAGCCGTCTATTTACCACCACAAACCGCTCCTAGTGGCCGGGGACTTTAATGCAGGCAAACTTACATCTGTTTTACCTAATTTCAAACAGCATGTCACATGTGCAACCAGAGGAAAAAAACTCTGAAACACCTTTACTCCACACACAGAGATGCATACAAAGCTCTCCCTCACCCTCCATTTGGCAAATCTGACCATTATTCCTGCTTACAAGCAAAAACTAAAGCAGGAAGTACCAGTGACCTGCTCAATACGGAAGTGGTCAGATGAGGCGGACGCTATGCTACAGGACTGTTTTGCTAGCACAGACTGGAATATGTTCCGGGATTCATCCAATGGCATTGAGGAGTATACCACCTCAGTCACCGGCTTCATCAATAAGTGCATCGACGATGTCATCCCCACAGCCGATGTGAGCAAGACCTTTAAACAGGTCAACATTCACAAAGCCGCGGGGCCACACGGATTACCAGGACGTGTACTCAGAGCATGCACGGACCAACTGGTAAGTGTCTTCACTGACATTTTCAACCTCTACCTGACAGAGTCTGTAATACCTACATGTTTCAAGCAGACCACCATTGTTCCTGTGCCCAAGAAAGCGAAGGTAACCTGCCTAAATAACTACCGCCCCGTAGCCGATAGCCATGAAGTGCTTTGAAAGGCTGGTCATGGCTCACATCAACACCATCATCCCGGGAATACCCTAGACCCACTCCAATTCGCATTCCGCCACAACAGATCCACAGATGACGCAATCTCAATTGCACTCCACACTGCCCTTTCCCACCTGGACAAAAGGAACACCTATGTAAGAATGCTGTTCATTGACTACAGCTCAGCGTTCAACACCATAGTGCCCACAAAGCTCATCATTAAGCTAAGGACCCTGGGACTAAACACCTCCCTCTGCAACTGGATCCTGGACTTCCTGATGGGTGGAAAGGGTAGGCAACAACACATCTGCCACGTTGATCCACAACACGGGGGCCCCTCAGGGGTGCGTGCTTAGTCCCCTCCTGTACTCCCTGTTCAACCACGACTGCGTGGCCAAGCACGACTCCAACACCATCATTAAGTTTGCTGACAACACAACAGTGGTAGGCCTGATCACAGACAACGATGAGACAGCCTATAGGAAGGAGGTCAGAGACCTGGCAGTGTGGTGCCAGGTCAACAACCTCTCCCTCAACTTGAGCAAGACAAAGGAGCTGATCGTGGCCTACAGGAAAAGGAGGGCCGGACACGCCCTCATTCACATTGACGGGGCTGTAGTAGAGCGGGTCGAGAGTTTCAAGTTCCTTGGTGTCCAAATCACCAACAAACTATCATGGTCCAAACACACCAAAATAGTTGTGAAGAGGGCACGACAACGCCTTTTCACCTTCAGGAGACTGTAAAGATTTGGCATGGGTCCCCAGATCCTCAAAACTTTCTACAGCTGCACCATCGAGAGCATCCTGACCGGTTGCATCACCGCCTTGTATGGCAATTGCTCGGCATCCGACCGTAATGCACTACAGAGGGTAGTGTGTAGGCCCAGTACATCACTGGGGCCAAGCTTCCTGCCATCCAGGACCTATATACTAGTTGGTGTCAGAGGAAGGCCCAAAAAATTGTCAAATACTCCAGTCACCCAAGTCATAGACTGTTCTCTCTGCTACCGCACGGCAAGCGGTACCGGAGTGCCAAGTCTGGGTCCAAAAGGCTCCCTAACAGCTTCTACCCCCAAGTCATAAGACTGCTGAACAATTAAACAAATGGCCACTCTGAATATTTACATTTGTTTTTACACTGCTGCTACTCACTGTTTATTATCTATGCATAGTCACTATACCCCTACCTAAATGTACAAATAACCTTGACTAACCTGTAACCCCGCACATTGACTCGGTACCGGTACCCCCTGTATATAGCCTCGTTATTGTTATTTATTGTGTTACTTTTTATTTCATTTTTTACTTTAGTTTATTTAGTAAATATATTTTTAACTTAAGGGCTTATAAGTAAGCATTTCACGGTAAGGTCTACACCTGTTGTATTCAGCGCATGTGACAAATAAAATTTGATTTGATTTGATAAGGCACACTCCGAGGCCCTCTGTTCTCCGCCAGGAGAAACACTTTACTGTCCCTTGGTGCAAATAAATATATTAGCCACTGACTTCTTTCACTGTGCTGTGTATCTGAACACAGCATCTTTACTGCTCTGCTCCTGACCTGATCTCAACCTTCGTGCTTTAGCAATGCGACTGATAACGCTCCTAATTTGACATGTAACATATATTCCCCACGCTGTGTGTATTGTCTCTAACCTTACTCATACAGTAGATGATCAGGGTGAGAGCGGGGTTGTTGCTCCATTGCTGGGCCTGGCGCTGGTATTCTGCTCTAATCCAATCAATGCATTGACATTTCGAATATTCCCCGGCCCAGTAGAGTCTAAACCAATCAGGATGCTCTGGTCACCAACTGTGAGGGCGTTCTGAGAAGACGGGGTCAGATGGAGAGCGTGGAATTGTTTTTCTCCCTTTCAAAACTAAAAGCTGAACAGTCAGAGTACTTTATCTCTCTGATCGCTTCATAGAATTAGCCCTGTGAAGCATTGTTTGTTTTGATATAACTATTAGCTTGAAGTTCTAGTACACACTGGGACATGGAAGGGCAGACTAAGTTTGTTTGTGAGAACATAATGGATAGTGGCCCAGCATCTTTTGTGTCCAGTAGTTTTTGTTCTTTTGTGTTGGAAAGAGAGAGAGTCTCCTGTGGGAACACTGCAGCACTGGAAACTAGAACAGTAGCTCAGATTGAGCCGTTGCAGAGTGTGTGTGTGTGTATCACCCTAAGCAGTAACATCTACCAGCTCTGCTAGCCAGTCCCAGACCTGAGCATTGCAGAAGTCAGGTTCTGCCTTACTGCACTCTCAATTATTTAATATCACGCCTTAGACTTATGTCGATACATGCTAGTGTATGTCTGTGTACAGCACCAGTCAAAAGTTTGGACACACCTACTCATTCAAGGGTTTTTCTTTATTTTTTACTATTGTTCTACATTGTAGAATAATAGTGAAGACATCAAAACTATGAAATAACACATATGGAATCATGTAGTAACCAAAAAAGTGTTAAACAAATCAAAATATATTTTATATTTGAGATATTCAAGCTGCCTTGATGACAGCTTTGCACACTCTTGGCATTCTCTCAACCAGCTTCATGAGATAGTCACCTGGAATGCATTTCAATTAACAGGTGTGCCTTCTTAAAAGTTAATTTGTGGAATTTCTTTCCTTCTTAATGCGTTTGAGCCAATCAGTTGTTTTGTGACAAGGTAGGGGGGTATACAGAAGATAGCCCTATTTGGTAAAAGACCAAGTCCATATTATGGCAAGAACAGCTCAAATAAGCAAAGAGAAACGACAGTCCATCATTACTTTAAGACATGAAGGTCAGTCAATACGGAAAATGTCAAGATCTTTGAACTTTTCACTATTATTCTACAACTTATAAAGTAGTCAAAATATAGAAAATACCCTTGAATGAGTAGGTGTGTCCAAACTTTTGACTGGTACTGTGTGTGTGTGTATGTGTGTGTGTGTGTGTGTGTCTGTGTCTGTGACTGTGTGCGTGTGTGCATGTATGTGTCGGTACATGTTAATGATGCTGCGGCATATGAAAGCAGCAGCCTGGTATGGTGCCACACAGCTAGCTGAAGGAAGACGAATAGCGAATAGCTACTGTACTGTACATAGTCTGAGATATACTCAATGCAAACACTGGCTCCCTCTATACAAAGAAGACCTACAGTAACAGTCCCCAAGGTGAGGCTGTTTCCCACCAACACTATGGAGGGGACCTGTCACAGAGAATAGAAGGGAAAGCTTCAGTGCCGTCTAGGTTTTTGGGTCAGAGTGAAGGGAAAATATTACAATATATCTATTGTTCTATCCCCTCAAGAAAAATGGGAGAAAAATGCATGTATAGAGTAAGTCGGGATTTGTGTGTGTGCGTGCATGTGTGCATGTGTGTTTAGTGTGTGTATCACACATTCAAATAATAGCATCGCTCTCCAAACACATAACACTAGAGCCCCAATCTGGATCTCTCTCTCGTTAGTAACACAAACAATCATGCCCTAATGATACGGCAATAACCCAAATAGAAACCATGGGAACAAGGCATATTTCAACCCAATTAAGCAGCAGCAAATACAATTAACACGCAATCAGGCTGTAACAGAGAGAGAGCTTGGGTTTATTACTGACTTAATATGTGGAGAGATGGATACGATGATGCAACCAATCATACAACCACTTTGCTTCTGAGAGATACAGATTTCCCTGGCTGACACCCACACGGTGCTTGAAGTAAAGATACTGTAGAATTTTAAACAGGATTTTTTTTATTACATGTTTTAGTACCCACAGCAAAAGATGTGAGTACCACAGCCCTAACAAAAAGCCCCCTCCCTTCCTCACATTGTCCAATGCTGTGTTGTTAATCTGTGAATAAATGTCACACTTTGTAGCTTCTCTCTGACTATTGCCATTCCTATGAAGTCTGCTTCTCTCATTCAAACCACAATATCAGCATGTCTGTCTGCTGGGGCCAGGGGAGAACGACTGCCCCCTCTCATTGAAGCTCTGAAGTTCAAGGCCGACCGCGGTACTGCAGGCTGTTGTATCCAGAAAGCAGGATCACCCATTGTAGTCAATGGGAAAATGGCAATGTTCCTGGTCAATATTTGTGTGAAAAAGAAAGAAATTGAGGACAATCATGGAACCAATAATTGCTTCTATTACACCAGATGTATGTCCGGATTATTTTAAAATCGCACGCAGAAGAAGTTATAAGGATAATTTGGTTGCCACCGGCAGCCTGCAGTATCCCGGTCGGCCTTCAACTTGAGATACTCAATGAGAGGGGGCAGTCGTTCTCCCCTGGTCGCAGCCTGCATTGTCTTCCTGGAGTAGCTCAAACTGCGCATGTTATGTCTTGAGAATCCCCCCCATGAGACACCATTTTAGTAAGCTAAAACTGACTTCCTGATCTTCAAATGCGACTTTACATAGGAATGAATGGTGTGATGTCATCGATGGCTTTGTCCATTTATATAGACTGCCTATGGCTGAGGCCCATATGACCTCATAGAGCCATAGTGGCTCCATGCACCAACAGTCAAACCCATAATTGTACGGGGAAATCTAAAATTCTAAAAACCCAAACATCCAAACTGGCAATATTCAAATGATTCCACATAACCTTCTTATAGTGGTCTGTGGTTTGTTTGTTTAAAGGTACGAGTACAGCCGCTCAACCTTGACTGAAAGATACAGTATGATGGTGAAAAAAACATTTTAGCAGAGGCTGATTACATGAGCTGCTACTGCATCTATTCTATTGTGTTTAAATGTTATGGAGAGAGCGAGAGAGAGAGTGAGAGAGAACGAGAGAGAGAGAGAGAGAGAGAGAGAGAGAGAACGAGAGAGAGAGAGAGAGAGAGAGAGAGAGAGAGAGAGACAGAGAGAGAGAGAGAGAGAGAGAGAGAGAGAGAGAGAGAGAGAGAGAGAGAGAGAGAGAGAGAGAGAGAGAGAGAGAGAGAGAGAGAGGGGGGGGAGAGAGAGAGAGAGAGAGAGAGAGAGAGAGAGAGAGAGAGAGAGAGAGAGAGAGCTGTCAGAGGTTAGGTAGTGTGGGGGAGTTAAACTGTGGCTGTGCTGCTACAGGGCCTGTTGTCTGGATTTGTTTCCTACACTAATCACTGTGTGGGTACACAATCACACACATCCACGCACACACACACAAACATGCACGCACACATCTGTGGAGAGCAGATCGGTCCTCATGTGCTCACCCTCCTCTGCACTACTATTACTGTAGTGTGAGGTTCTGGTCATTCTGGTCAGAAACAAGAGGGTATGGTTTAACCTCAGACATACTGACACACACACATTCCAATTATTTTATATTTTATTTTTACAATGAGTAGTCATGTTCCTGTCCTCTCTCATGAATGATGCTGACCTAGCTAAACTGAGGACAGTCAGGAAACACAACCAGAGAACATAGAAATGGAGCAACAGGCATCAGGTGGGAGTAGACTACCAAAAGCATTGTGGAATTAGCTAGCTGGTGCTGAAGCTATTTTTATGTGTAAATGCAGCATAGGTGTACTGTTTTAAAGATCTTCAATTCCTGATAATGGCCTAAGGGTCAAAAAATTGTCTATAAAGCACATGGGTGTAAAGATCGCAGTGTGCTATGAGTTCCTTAGCTTTGACAGGTTATAGAAATGTAATCACTTGAATAGAGTCTTTGGCCATGATGAAATAATCACCCCCAGGAGACTGGCCTTTCTCCACTCCCCCCTTCAGATGTAGATATGGTAGATCTAGACATGTACTGTTGTAATTGTTCCTCTCTAATTAAATAAAATTAACACAGCTTGTAGTCATGCATGCTAAACACTGTTTTATCCACTCTCACTGCAATGGATAATCCCTACAGTGCATTCGGAATGAATTCAGACCCCTTGACCGTTTCCACATTTTGTTAAGTTACAGCCTTATTCTAAAATGGATTAAATAAAAAATGTCCATCATCAATCTACACACAATACCCCATAATGACAAAGAGAAAACAGGTTTTTAGAAATTTTAGCAAATGTATTAAAAATAAAAAACATAAGTATTCAGACCCTTTGCTATGAGACTAAAAACTGAGCTCAGGTGTATCCTGTTTCCATTGATCATCCTTGAGATGTTTCTACAACTAGATTGGATTCCACCTGTGGTAAATTCAATTGATTGGACATGATCTGGAAAGGCACACACCTGTCTATATAAGGTCCCACAGATGACAGTGTATGTCAGAGCAAAAACCAAGCCATGAGGTCGAAGGAATTGTCCATAGAGCTCCGAGACAGGATTATGTCGAGGCACAGATCTGGGAAGGGTACCAAAAAATGTCTGCAGCATTGAAGGTCACCAAGAACATGGTGGCCTCCATCATTCTTAAATGAAAGAAGTTTGGAACCACCAAGACTCTTCCTAGAGCTGGCCTCCTGACCAAACTGAGGAATCGGGGGAGAAGGGCCTTGGTCAGGGAGGTGAACAAGAACCTGATGGTCACGCTGACAGAGCTCCAGAGTTCCTCTGTGGAGATGGGAGAACCTTTCAGAAGGACAACCATCTCTGCAGTACTCCACCAATCAGGTAGACGGAAGCCACTCCTCAGTAAAAGGCACATGACAGCCCACTTGAAGTTTGCCAAAAGGCACCAAAAGGACTCAGACCATGAGAAACAAGATTATCTGGTCTGATGAAACCAAGATTGAACTCTTTGGCCTAAATGCCAAGCGTCACGTCTGGAGGAAATCTAGCACCATCCCTACGGTGAAGCATGGTGGTGGCAGAATCATGCTGTGAGGATGTTTTTCAGCGGCAGGAACTGGGAGACTAGTCAGGATCGAGGGAAAAATGAACGGAGCAAAGTACAGAGAGAGCCTTGATGAAAACCTGCTCCAGAGTGCTCAGGACCTCATATTGGGGTTAAGGTTCACCTTCCAATAGGACAACGAACCTAAGAAAATAGCCAACCCAAAGCAGGAGTGGCTTCGGGACAAGTCTCTGAATGTCCTTGAGTGGCCTAGCCAGAGCCCGGACTTGAACCCGATCTAACAACTCTGGAGAGACCTGAAAATAGCTGTGCAGCAATGCTCCCCATCTAACCTGACAGCACTTGAGAGGATCTGCACAGAAGAATAGGAGAAACTCCCCAAATACAGGTGTGCCAAGCTTGTAGCGTCATACCCAAGAAGACTCGAGGCTGTAATCACTGCCAAAGGTGCTTCAACAAAGTAGTGAGTAAAGGGTCTGAATACTTATGTAAATGTGATATTTCTGTTTTTATTTTTTATACATTTGCAAAAATGTATAAAAACCTGTTTTTGCTTCGTCATTATGGGGTATTGTGTGTAGATAGATGACTAAAATCCATTTTAGAATAAGGATGTAATGTAACAAAATGTGGAAAAAGTGAAGGGGTCTGAATACTTTCCGAATGCACTGTATATGCTACATGTACTAAGACTTTTACCTAGTGGACAGACGAACAGACAGACGGACAGGCAGGCAGACAGGCAGGCAGACACACAGACTTTCAATTATTTCCACAGCCCATCTTACAAGCATGAAGGATGAAGATAATAAGAGACAGACCTGATGCCCCTCTCAGTCTGTACCAGTTTAGATTTCCCAACGCTGTCTGGATGTCTAACAGAGATCCACATCTAATCTAACCTCCCGAGTGGCGCAGTGGTCTAAGGCACTACATCGCAGTGCTAGCTGTGCCACTAGAGATCCTGGTTCAAATCCAGGCTCTGTCGTAGCTGGCTGTGACCGGGAGACACATGGGGTGGCGCACAATTGGCCCAGGGTAGGGGAGGGAATGGCCGGCAGGGATGTAGCTCAGTTGGTAGAGCATGGTGTTTGCAACGCCAGGGTTGTGGGTTCGATTCCCATGGGGGGTATAAAAAATGATGTATGCACTCACTAACTGTAAGTCGCTCTGGATAAGAGCGTCTGCTTACTTAAATGTAATTCAGTCTTTATCTGTCTAAACTCTAGGTGAGGCCTGGGAATGTATGCATCAGAGATTTGCAAAGTTTGCTGCGATCAATTGATCTCTAATGGTGGCGCTGCATGATTAATCATCAGGCCATTACTGCGGTGCCACCCAGAAATCCTAAGCTAACCATGCCAGAAGTAAAATGAGGCTGTTTGTGTGTGTGAGACCGATCAATTGCCACAAAGCCTTTAGAGAGATGGTCCATGATTGGCCTTTGTGATGTGATGCTTTTCTTATTTGGGACAGGAGCCAACTGCAAACGTCGCAGTAGGGAATGAAGGCTTGTTGGCTTGTTGAAGGTCAGATGATAAGAGGTTGATTGAAAAGTGCTAAATGCCGCTCTCTTAGGAAAGTCAAGACACACCATTCAAGTCATCCTTAATGTTATGCTGGCTTTGCCAACCACAAGTCAATCCTACTCTTGGTCATTTTGACAACACATAATTGTGTGTCTGTGTGTGCGTGTGAGCGTGCGTGCCCGCGTAATGGCGTGCGTGTGTCTGCCTTGCCCATTTCGGTTACAAAATGGATGGTCAAATATAAAACTTCATGTCATCCTATAGTTGGCACAGCGTGAGATGATAATGCTAGTCTGTTATTGATCACAGCAGAGATCTATTAGGCTCTACCTCTAAAAGAAACAAAGTAGGGTGGAGAATGTGAGTGCATCCCAAATGGCACCCTACTCTCTATATAGTGCTGGGCACAGGTGAAAAGTAGTGCACTATGTAGGGCATAGGGTGCCATTTGGGACACAACCTGTGTCTGATACGGTGCAATGCAGCGCGGGACGTCTTTATCGAGCTGCTGCTCTGCAGACAACTGATTAAGTATCCTTTGGAGGGCCACAGACAAAACGCTTTACCCCTTGTAGTTATCATCTAAGGTGGTTTACATCAAGAGTAAATGGACCCGAATAAAAACACTTGATCTGTGGTCCTCTGTAGCTCAGCTGGTAGAGCACGGCGCTTGTAACGCCAAGGTAGTGGGTTCAATCCCCGGGACCACCCTTACACAAAAATGTATGCACGCATGACTGTAAGTTGCTTTGGATAAATGCGTCTGCTAAATGGCATATTATTGATCTCTGGGGCTGTAATAGAAGTCTGATTGTTTTTTTAAGGAATCTAGCATCTATTGTTTGGGCTTTGGTTTGCCCAATGAAGTTATCCAATATGTCTGGGGATAGGGACCTGAACTTTTAAAAGCTTCCGTGGCCTTGAAGAGAACATTACAGAAACGTTATTTTAGAAAATGACTTTTAGGGGAAATCAGTTAGTAAAGCAGAGGTTCACTTTGCTCCAATTTCCTCCCACTCCCATTTCCTGGTAAGAAGCCTTGCCTAACAGTTGACTTTTAGAATTCCTAAGCTGTTGAAATAAACCATTCTGGTTCCATTTCTTATGACATATTATTTTTTTCATAAGACTCTCATCAACTCCTGTGTTGGAGCAGAATGGTTCTGGGTGGAAGCCAGAGTGATGGAATAGTCAAACAGGATGTTGAATTGGATGTTGAATGGGATAAATATTTGCAATATGTAGACTTCCTATAGAGCTGTGTATGAGGCAAGTGCAGCTGTGACGTATGCACACACACACTCAAACATGCACCCCCCCCCCCCCCACACACACACACACACTTGTAACAGGTAACCAGCAGGTTAACACGTTCAAGAGGACATTTTAATTCCATCTGACTCTTAATATAAAAGCAACAGCTTAGATAATCTACACTCTTTCAATTAATGCATTCTGTTTAATTGTCTCCTATAGCCATGCCATGTGGTGGGTTAATAAATGTGACTGTTTGCTTGCAGATCAGTGGCTCCAGTTCAAACAGTGCCATGTGCTCCGAGTGTATGAAATCAAAGCCATTTGAGCATGATTATACCATTCAACCAAACCTGGCCATGCTTTATACTAAGTGACAATGTTCCTCACTTGTGATCTTATTAACCTGGCCTATGGATGCCTTATATGAACTATGCACAGACCTGGAATGAAACAAGCTCAGTCTGTGATGCATGTCTGATATTATACATGTTTGTTCTTCTGTGGATCAACCTCCATCAAAATTATGGTCTGCTTTGACTCAGGATAGAGAGAAACTGTCTGCTCACTGTTCGCTGCTTCCAAAGGGGAATTTCGATGTAACTAATGTATCAACAAAACAGCAATGTTCCAAGTGACATGGTCATGTTGACAAAGAGAGAGACAGGAAACTGTATGTGTCTGTTTGAGAAGAAGAGAAAACAGAGAGAGAGAGACAGAGGAGAGGAAGAGATAGATAGATAGATAGATAGATAGATAGATAGATAGATAGATAGATAGATAGATAGATAGATAGATAGATAGATAGATAGATAGATAGATAGATAGATAGATAGATAGATAGATAGATAGATAGATAGATAGATAGATAGATAGATAGATAGATAGATAGATAGATAGATAGATAGATAGATAGATAGATAGATAGATAGATAGTGGTAAGAAAGAATGAGAGACAGAGTCTTTAGGGGTGGAGATGTGGGGGCGGACACCGTAGCAATGGCATCAGAGGGTGAGGGAGAGGTGGGGAGTGGGAGGAGAGGAGACAGGGGATGGTCATGTTGAGCGGAGCCTGCAGGGAACATTTAGGCCTATACTCCACAGGAAGAACCACATTCGTCTTGAAAGCGAATAGTTGTCATTTGTTTACATGATGTTGGAGACACCTGTGGAGATCACCAACGGAAAATTCCAACCTGTCCCAGCACGTCATGTTGCTATGCACACTTCTTTGAAAATGTATCAAGAACCTGAAAATAACATAAATATGTGATATGACATGACATGGTAGAGAGCCCTGTGGCAATGTAATACAGTATTTCCATCACCCCAATTATGGGATGAAACCTATGCTAACTGGTGTACTCAGTGCCATCCATCTCAGCAGTGAGTGGTGTGGAACCTGCAGTGTTTCACTCAGATAGGGCTAAAGGATGGGTTATTTTATACAGCGCTGCTCTGTCTATAAATACATTCACTCAACCTCCTTGAGAAGGAAGGAGCTCTCACTTTGCAGGTGCTGCCTCTCCTCTTCATACAGCTCGACTACTTTGACCAGGGCCCATAGCGCTGTGGTCAAATGTAGTGCACTATATAGGGAATAGGGTGCCATTTGGGACACACCCTTGTGTGAGTGCCAAGATAGTCTCAGAATCTGGAGCAAATACAGTCTAAATTCGCAAAGAGGAGCACTGCTATAGAAAACCTAACCAAACCTAACTCCTGCCATGGTGGGGTGTAAAAATAGCATTGTGCAAGTAAGTGATTCAGGAATGGGGTATGACATGATTCACAACAATGTATCATGTCACACTCCAATACACAACGTAAAGGTTTCTGTCTTCTTGACTTTAACCATCTTGACTCAGGTTTTTTCTACCTAACAGAAGAGTGTGTTTTGTTGTGGGGCATAGCTAGCTTTCACAACTCTAATATCCCCTCCAAGCATTTGCAAAATCGAAATGTTTCATTGCTCATAAAATATAAGCCTCTGCCTTCCCCATCATGGTATTTTTAACCGAAGCAAAAAAATTATCCGAAATTATGTAAAACTAAACTGGCAAATTCCCTCATCAAATCAGCCCACATTAAAAAATACTATAGTTTATGATCGTATAAATACTATAGTATACACTTGCGGACTTTACTGTAGTATGTACTGTAGTGTTGCAGAGATGACTGTAGTATAAAACAAACTGTAGTATATACAGTACTATAGTAATTACTGTATTGTTTTTGCGGACTGTAGTATCATGTAGTATTTACTGTAGTGTTTTTGTGGACATTACTGTAGTATTTACTATACATACAGTGCATTTGGAAAGTATTCAGACCCCTTGACTTTTTCCACATTTTGTTACATTACAGCCTTATTCTAAAATTGATTAAATTGTTTTCCCCCTCATCAATCTACACACAACACCCCATAATGACAAAGCAAAAACAGGTTTTTAGACATTTTTGCAAATATAAACTGAAATATGACATTTACATAAGTTTTCAGACCCTATACTCAGTACTTTGTTGAAGCACCTTTGGCAGTGATTACAGCCTCGAGTCTTCTTGGGTATGACGCTACATGCTTGGCACACCTGTATTTGGGGAGTTTCTCACATTATTTTCTGCAGATCCTCTCAAGCTCTGTCAGGATGGATGGGGAGCGTCGCTGCACAGCTATTTTCAGGTCTCTCCAGAGATGTTCGATCAGGTTCAAGTCCGGGCTCTGGCTGGGCCACTCAAGGACATTCAGAAACTTGTCCCGAAGCATTTACATTTACATTTACATTTTAGTCATTTAGCAGACGCTCTTATCCAGAGCGACTTACAGTTAGCGCATACATTATTTTATCGAACCCACAACCCTGGCGTTGCAAACGCCATGCTCTACCAACTGAGCTACATCCCCTGAGCTAAAACGAAGCCACTCCTGCATTGTCTTAGCTGTGTGCTTAGGGTCGCTGTCCTGTTGGAAGGTGAACCTTTGCCCCAGTCTGAGTTCCTGAGCACTCTGGAGCAGGTTTTCATCAAGGATCTCTCTGTACTTTGCTCCGTTCATCTTTCCCTCGATCCTGACTAGTCTCCCAGTTCCTGCCGCTGAAAAACATCCTCACAGCATGATTCTGCCACCACCATGCTTCACCGTAGGGATGGTGCCAGGTTTCCTCCACACGTGATGCTTGGCATTCAGGCCAAAGAGTTCAATCTTGGTTTCATCAGACCAGAGAGTCTTTAGGTGCCTTTTGGCAAACTCCAAGTGGCCTGTCATGTGCCTTTTACTGAGGAGAGGTTTCCGTCTGGCCACTCTACCATAAAGGCCTGATTGGTGGAGAATACTTTCTGAATGCACTGTAGCAGTGGAGACTTTCTCCTTGAGGAAACCAACTGGAGAAATACTCAAAGGGCAAATTTTCCATAACCTGTAGGTAGGTAGGTAGGTAGGTAGGGTTGAGGTCTGAACAGATAGTTCAGAGCTTCTGCTCTTTTCTATAACCAGTAGGTAACACAAAATATGGTCTACACTTGGCATGTAGTTTTCTCACTTATGGGTGGCACAAATTGGGTTCATGGGGGAGAGGAATGGGCAGGGTATATGCAAATTAAATACTGTAGTATATACTATAGTGTAGGACTGTAGTGTTTTTGCGGACATTACTGTAGTATTTACTGTAGTGTTTTTGCGGTCTGTAGTATACTGTAGTATTCTACAGTATACTACAACATTTTATAGTAAGTACTACACATGATTGAGAGATACTACAGTGTGTAGTATAGTATTCTACAGTATAATACAGTTTAATACAGAATTCTATAGTAAGTACTGTAGTATTCTGTAGTAAATTGTAGGAGAGTCGGAGAGTCGAACGCATCAGTCAAAACCAATTCATCTCAGACTGCTATAACACTCTCCAAGTGCTGCTCTAGATGGAATTATGATGAACATACAGCATCTTGGTCATGAGGATTGAGTCTCTCATGTACACAAAGTCCAAACTGTTCCTTCCAGCCCGCTTGTCATGTGCCTGTAGGGCCTAGTGAAGAGAGTTCTCAACCATTACATAAAGATTGCTGCATAACTCATCCCTTCTGTCTTTTGTATGCTTCTGCTTTTATTGCAGAATAAATTGGTAGAGCATGGCGCGTGTAACGCCAGGGTAGTGGGTTCGATCCCCGGGACCACCCATACGTAAAAATGTATGCACACATGACTGTAAGTCGCTTTGGATAAAAAGCGTCTGCTAAATGGCATATTATTATTATTATTATTATTATTATTATTGCATTATGAACAAACCACATTTTCTGAGCCTTTTCCAATCTGAAGCTTTGGGGTAAAAATGCTGAGTGTTGAATTGTCTTTATTCATGCAGAATCTCATAGGAACACAGATAAAGTGAAATACTTAACCATTGATAAATAATGCCAGTAGAGCACTACAAGTGTTATGTACACTCTGGGACCATGGTCTACCTTAAGTGCCCAGCATCATTCTCCAACGCTGGTCGTTCAGAGATAGTCACCAATGATTTCCTTGATTAGTTGAATCAGGTGTTAATGCAGGGTTGGCACAAAAACCTGCACACCTTGTAGCTCTCCAGGACCACAGGTTGGTGCTCCACTGTATCCTAGCACCAAGATACTGTTACAGAGCAGTGCAGGAAGAGTAATGTGACCGCTACATAGTTTGGCAGACCAATGGCACCAAAAGCGCAGTATAAAATGCCTTGGCACTAGAAGCACACGTTGAGATGCTTCGTCAGCTGTTGACCATATGAAAATATATTATACTTGTTACTGTGCAGCACGGCTATCAAATAGCATTTCGATGTGTGGATATTCATTAGATTTGACTTACCACGTGTGTGCGTGCGTGTGTGCATGCATGAGTGCATGTGTGTGTGTGTGTGCAAAAGCCCAGTCCCCAGCCAAGTCCCTCCCTGGCCTGAACAGAATGAGAGAGGATAATCAAATTAGGCCTCTATTTAATCCTCTCGCCCCCTTCCCCCTCACTCCTCTAACCCTATGTGGATAATTAGCGTTAGCCTGCTAAACCTACAACCTGCTGGTGATGTGTTACTCTGCTCGACGGAGGAGAGAGAGGAGGAGAGGGAGAGAAAAGGAGGAGCAAACAAGAGAAATGACTAATGAAAGAGACAGTGACAGAGAGAGAGAGAGAAAGAGAGAGAGAGAGACAGAGAGAGAGACAGAGAGAGAGAGAGAGAGAGAGAGAGAGAGAGAGAGAGAGAGAGAGCGATAGAGAGAGAGAGAGAGAGACAGAGAGAGAGACAGAGAGAGAGAGAGAGAGAGCGAGAGAGAGAGCGAGAGAGCGAGAGAGAGAGAGAGAGAGAGAGAGAGAGAGATAGAGAGAGAGAGAGAGAGAGAGAGAGAGAGAGAGAGAGAGAGAGAGAGAGAGAGAGACCAAAGTGAGACAGAGAAATAGAGACAGAGTGAGGGTTGTGAGAAGGTTCTGAAAAGGCTGAGGACAGTGAGGCTGCTACCTCAGGGCCACAAGGCTGCCAGCCGTCATCCCTGGCGGGGAGCTAGTTGTTTACTTGCTTTTCATCTGCTTTTCTTTGTTTGTTTCTGTTTGGTTTCCCAGATCCAATTGTACAGCGCGGGAGGGGGGCAGAGAGCGGGGAAGCAGGAAGGGAAAGGGACAGGAGCGAGCGAGAGAACGCGGAAGAGAGAGAGATGGAGAGAGTTGGCTGCATGGGCAAAGGGAAGGTATTATTAACCTGAAAGAGTGGGCACAATCATCCAAACAGCCTCAGCCTCTGCATGACTTCAGCTCACCAGGAGGAGCCATCTCTCTGGCTGGCTGAAAGCAGATAAATACATCAATAAAGGAATAAAAACCATGCAACCAAAACCCCACAAAATACGCTTTACTTTAACTTTTCTGGAAAAAAATAATTATTATTTTTTGATAGGGCACAGAATCCCTCTGTAGTTAGTTCTCACCCTCCTGCTCTCTGGGCAGTGAGCATTGATCGTTGGCATGGCATGCGGTGCAGAGCCGTCCAAAGATGGCAAGGGGCCTCTACTCTGTATGGGCGAGAGGGCCCCGACCTCGCACATTCTTTTCCTTACTCTACTGCTGATTCGGTCCCTTTGTTGCCCCTGAGTGCCTCGATTGCCTCCACTGTGTTCAGTCAGCGGGTGTTGAGTTATCGGAGCTGTTTCGTTTGCTCTACTGGTTCACAGCCTATTCCCTTTATAGTGCACTAGGGCTCTGGTCAAAAGTAGTGCACTATATAGGGAATAGGGGGCCATTTAGGATGCAGCCAGTCTGCAGTCTCAGATGGATAGAGATGATGCCTGCCAGCTGGTGACTTCCTGTTCATGCAGGCCCTCTCCCGCTGAGCTCAAAGCCTAACTAGAGCTCCCTGACCGGGGCAGAGTGCTGACAGACCCGGCCCTGGGACGGCACAGCCCTGGAGCTTCACGCTGAGTAGGAAGTGTGGCGCTCAGAGGGGGTCCTGTGGTTCGACATTAAATAGGCATGCCAGAAAGGACACCCCGGGATTATGATCAGAACTTTAGCATTCACATTATGAGCTATTTATTCCTAATCAAGGCAAATGTTAGGGTCCTGGTTGAGGTTTGGGAGATGGCTAAGTTTAGGGTTGGTGGTTAAACAGTTTTATTCTACATCTGTCCTTTCTACAATGGGCATATAGTGCTAACGTTAGTGCCAATGTACATTATGTGCTCTCTAGCAAGGCCAGATAGTGCCAACGTACAGATTATACTCTCTAGCCAGATTAGTGATGACCAACCAGGGTCCTACTGGACCCTATGTGGAGAGGAGAGGGACAACGTGCTCCCCCCATGGGAGTGTGACAGACTGAATTTGTGATTCGCTAAAGCTTCACACCAGCTTGCGATACTGAGACAGCATGGACAGTCTGCTGTACTGAATTGGCATCTGGCAGCTCTACTCTTCAGCTGTGATGGTAAAGAGAATGACAACATCCACACTGATAGCCGGGATCACATTATCTCTGATTGATGATCATAATTGTGCCTTTTGATGGAGCCATGTTTTTTGGGGCAGCTTTGACATGGCAATGAAGCATTAAAGGGATACTTCGGGATTTTGGCAATGAGGCCCTTATCTACTTCCCCAGAGTCAGATGAACTTGTGGAAATCATTTTTATATCTCTAAGTGCAGTTTGAAGGAAGTTGCTAACTAGCGCTAGCGCAATTAGAGTTAGCAAAATGACTGGAAGTCTATGGTATCTGCTAGCATGCTAGCATATACCCATAGCTAGCATGCTAGCATATACCCATAGCTAGCATGCTAGCAGATACACATAGCTAGCATGCTAGTAGATACCCATAGACTTCCAGTCATTGCGCTAATGCTAGTTAGCGTTGGCTTGCAAAACTACCTCTAACTTCCTTCATACTGGACAGAGACATAAAATTGGTATCCACAAGTTAATTTGACTCTGGGGAAGTAGATAAAGGGCATCATTGCCAAAATCCCATAGTATCCCTTTAACCACTGGGAATTAATAGCTACACTTTTATAAACTGTATTACAGTTATATTTCTTCCCTCCTCCATCTTAACTTCATCCCTTGACCCTTGACCCCTGACTTCTCTCCTCTCTTTCTCCATCCTTCAATCCCTGCAGCTGGGTCCTCTGGTAGAGCAGGACAATGAGAGGGTGTCAACATGAAACAACAGCTAGTATTACTCTCATAGTACAAAAGACAGGTCTTAATGAAGAGAAAAGGAAACTGAGGCTGATTTAGAAAGAGGGGGACAGAGAGTAGAGAGACCACTAAGAGAGAGAGACAGATATGGGGAGAGAGAGAGATACAGTTGAAGTCGGAAGTTTACATACACTTACGTTGGAGTCATTAAAACTCGTTTTTCAACCGCTCCACAAATTTCTTGTTAACAAACTATAGTTTTGGCAAGTCGATTAGGACATCTACTTTGTGCATGACACAAGTAATTTTTCCAACAATTGTTTACAGACAGATTATTTCACTTATAATTCACTGTATCACATTCCAGTGGGTCAGCAGTTTACATACACTAAGTTGACTGTGCCTTTAAACAGCTTGGAAAATTCCAGAAAATGATGTCATGGCTTTAAAAGCTTCTGATAGGCTAATTGACATCATTTGAGTTGTACCTGTGGATGTATTTCAAGGCCTACCTTCAAACTCAGTGCCTCTTTGCTTGACATCATGGGAAAATCAAAAGAAATCAGCCAATGTGTCGCTGACGAAGATGGCGTCCTCGCGACTAGGAACTCGAGTCCTTCTGTTCACCCGACCTAGAATACCTCACAATCAAATGCCGACCGTATTATCTCCCAAGAGAATTCTCTTCGGTTATAGTCACGGCCGTGTATATCCCCCCTCAAGCCGATACCACGACGGACCTCAAAGAACTTCACTGGACCTTATGCAAACTGGAAACCACATATCCTGAGGCTGCATTTATTGTAGCCGGGGATTTTAACAAAGCAAATTTGAGGACTAGGCTGCCGAAGTTCTATCAACATATCGACTGTTGTACTCGCGCTGCTAAAATCCTCAACCATTGCTATTCAAACTTCCGGGATGGTTATAAGGCCCTCCCCCACCCTCCTTACGGCAAATCTGACCAATACTCCATTTTGCTTCTCCCTTCCTATAGGCAGAAACTCAAACAGGAAGTACCCATGCTAAGGACTATTCAACGCTGGTCTGACCAATCGGAATCCACGCTTCAAGATTGTTTTGATCACGCGGACTGGGATATGTTCCGGGTAGCTTCCGAAAATAATTTAGACGAATACACTGAAACAGTGACTGAGTTTATCAGGAAGTATATAGGTGATGTTGTGCCCACTGTGACTATTAAAACCTACCCTAACCAGAAACCGTGGAAAGACGGCAGCATTCGCGCAAATCTAAAAGCGTGAACCACTGCATTCAACCATGGCAATGTGACTGGGAATATGGCAGAATAAAAACAGTGTAGCTACTCACTCCGCAAGGCAATTAAACTGGCAAAACATCAGTATAGAGACAAAGTGGAGTCGCAATTCAACGGCTCAGACACGAGACGTATGTGGCAGGGTCTACAGACAATCACGGACTACAAAAAGAAAACCAGCCATGTCGCTGACACCGACGTCTCGCTTCCAGACAAGCTAAACACCTTCTTCGCCCACTTTGAGGATAACACAGTGCAACTGACGAGGCCCACTACCAAGGACTGTGGCCTCTCCTTCTCCATGGCCGACGTGATTAAGACATTTAAGCATGTTAACCCCCGCAAGGCTGCCGGCCCAGACGGCATTCCTAGATGTGTCCTCAGAGCATGTGCAGACCAGCTGGCTGGTGTGTTTATGGACATATTCAATCTCTCCCTTTCCCAGTCTGCTGTTCCCACATGCTTCAAGATGGCCACCAAGAAAGCAAAGGTAACTGAACTAAATGACTATCGCCCTGTAGCACTCACCTCTGTCATCATGAAGTGCTTTGAGAGACTAGTCAAGGATCATATCACCTCTACCTTACCTGTCACCCTAGACCCACTTCAATTTGCTTACCGCCCCAATAGATCCACAGACGATGCAATCGCCATCACACTGCACACTGCCCTATCCCATCTGGACAAGAGGAATACCTATGTAAGAATGCTGTTCATTGACTATAGCTCAGCATTCAACACCATTGTACCCTCCAAGCTCATCATTAAGCTCGAGGCCCTGGGTCTGAACCCCGCCCTGTGCAACTGGGTCCTGGACTTCCTGACGGGCCGCCCCCAGGTGGTGAAGGTAGGAAACAACATCTCCACATCGCTGATCCTCAACACTGGGGCCCCACAAGGTTGCGTGCTCAGCCCCCTCCTGTACTCCCTGTTCACCCATGACTGCGTGGCCAAGCACGCCTCCAACTTAATCATCAAGTTTGCAGACGACACAACAGTAGTAGGCTTGATTACCAACAATGACGAGACTGCCTACAGGGAGGAGGTGAGGGCTCTGGGAGTGTGGTGCCAGGAAAAAAACCTCTTACTCAACATCAACAAAACAAAGGAGATGATCATGGACTTCAGGAAACAGCAGAGGGTGCACCCCCCTATCCACATCGACGAGACCGCAGTGGAGAAGGTGGAAAGCTTCAAGTTCCTTGGCGTACACATCACTGACAAACTGAAATGGTCCACCCACGCAGACAGTGTGGTGAAGAAGGCGCAACAGAGCCTCTTCAACCTCAGGAGGCTGAACAAATGGCAAAAAAATTAATAAAAGAAACCTCACAAACTTTTACAGATGCACAATTGAGATCGGGCTGTATCACCGCCTGGTACGTCAACTGCACCGCCCACAACCGCAGGGCTCTCCAGAGGGTGGTGTGGTCTGCCGAACGCATTACCGGGGGCAAATTACCCACCCTCCAAGACACATACAACACCCGATGTCACAGGAAGGCCAAAAAGATCATCAAGGACATCAACCACCCGAGCCACTGCCTGTTCACCCCGCTATCATCCAGAAGGTGAGGTCAGTATAGGTGCATCAAAGCTGGGACCGAGAGAATGAAAAACAGCTTCTATCTCAAGGCCATCAGACTGTTAAATAGCCATCACTAGCACATTAGAGGCTGCTGCTGCCTATTGAAATCACTGGCCACTTTAAGAAATGGAACACTAGTCACATTAATAATGTTTACATATCTTGCACTACTCATCTCATATGTACAGTGGGGGGAAAAAGTATTTAGTCAGCCACCAATTGTGCAAGTTCTCCCACTTAAAACGATGAGAGAGCCTGTAATTTTCATCATAGGTACACGTCAACTATGACAGACAAATTGAGAAAAAAAATCCAGAAAATCACATTGTAGGATTTTTAATGAATTTATTTGCAAATTATGGTGGAAAATAAGTATTTGGTCACCTACAAACAAGCAAGATTTCTGGCTTTCACAGACCTGTAACTTCTTCTTTAAGAGGCTCCTCTGTCCTCCACTCGTTACCTGTATTAATGGCACCTGTTTGAACTTGTTATCAGTATAAAAGACACCTGTCCACAACCTCAAACAGTCACACTCCAAACTCCACTATGGCCAAGACCAAAGAGCTGTCAAAGGACACCAGAAACAAAATTGTAGACCTGCACCAGGCTGGGAAGACTGAATCTGCAATAGGTAAGCAGCTTGGTTTGAAGAAATCAACTGTGGGAGCAATTATTAGGAAATGGAAGACATACAAGACCACTGATAATCTCCCTCGATCTGGGGCTCCACGCAAGATCTCACCCCGGGGAGTCAAAATGATCACAAGAACGGTGAGCAAAAATCCCAGAACCACATGGGGGGACCTAGTGAATGACCTGCAGAGAGCTGGGACCAAAGTAACAAAGCCTACCATCAGTAACACACTACGCCGCCAGGGACTCAAATCCTGCAGTGCCAGACGTGTCCCCCTGCTTAAGCCAGTACATGTCCAGGCCCGTCTGAAGTTTGCTAGAGTGCATTTGGATGATCCAGAAGAGGATTGGGAGAATGTCATATGGTCAGATGAAACCAAAATAGAACTTTTTGGTAAAAACTCAACTCGTCGTGTTTGGAGGACAAAGAATGCTGAGTTGCATGAAAAGAACACCATACCTACTGTGAATCATGGGGGTGGAAACATCATGCTTTGGGGCTGTTTTTCTGCAAAGGGACCAGGACGACTGATCCGTGTAAAGGAAAGAATGAATGGGGCCATGTATCGTGAGATTTTGAGTGAAAACCTCCTTCCATCAGCAAGGGCATTGAAGATGAAACGTGGCTGGATCTTTCAGCATGACAATGATCCCAAACACACCGCCCGGGCAACGAAGGAGTGGCTTCGTAAGAAGCATTTCAAGGTCCTGGAGTGGCCTAGCCAGTCTCCAGATCTCAACCCCATAGAAAATCTTTGGAGGGAGTTGAAAGTCCGTGTTGCCCAGCGACAGCCACAAAACATCACTGCTCTAGAGGAGATCCGCATGGAGGAATGGGCCAAAATACCAGCAACAGTGTGTGAAAACCTTGTGAAGACTTACAGAAAACGTTTGACCCGTGTCATTGCCAACAAAGGGTATATAACAAAGTATTGAGAAACTTTTGTTATTGACCAAATACTTATTTTCCACCATAATTTGCAAATAAATTCATTAAAAATCCTACAATGTGATTTTCAGGATAATTTTTTCTCATTTTGTCTGTCATAGTTGACGTGTACCTATGATGAAAATTACAGGCCTCTCTCATCTTTTTAAGTGGGAGAACTTGCACAATTCGTGGCTGACTAAATACTTTTTTCCCCCACTGTATATACTGCATTCTATTCTATAATATTCTTCTGTATCTTAGTCCATTGCTTGTCCATATATGTATATATTCTTAAATTCCATTCCTTACTAGTTTTGTGTGTATTGGGTATATGTTGTGAAATTGTTAGATATTACTGCACTGTCAGAGCTAGAAGCACAAGCATTTCGCTACACCCGCTATAACATCTGCTAAACACGTGTATGTGACAAAAAATATATATATTTCATTTGATTTTAAAACAAATTGTTGACCTCCACAAGTCTGGTTCATTCTTGGGAGGTACCACGTTCATCTGTACAAACAATAGTACGCAAGTATAAACACCATGGGACCACGCAGCCTTCGTAATACTCAGGAAGGAGAAGCGTTCTGTCTCCTAGAGATGAACGTACTTTGGTGCGAAAAGTGCAAATCAATCCCAGAACAACAGTAAAGGACCTTGTGAAGATGCTGGAGGACACAGGAACAAAAGTATCTATATCCACAGTGAAACGAGTCCTATATTGACATAACCTGAAAGGCTGCTCAGCAAGGAAGAAGCCACTGCTCCAAAACCGCCGTAAAAAAGACAGACTACTGTTTGCAACTGCACATGGGGACAAAGATCGTACTTTTTGGAGAAATGTCCTCTGGTCTGATGAAACAAAAATAGAACTGTTTGGCCATAATGACCATTGTTATGTTTGGAGGAAAAAGGGGAAGGCTTGCAAGCCGAGGAACACCATCCCAACCGTGAAGCACGGGAGAGGCAGAATCATGCTGTGGGGGTGCTTTGCTGCAGGAGGGACTGGTGCACTTCACAAAATAGATGGCATCATGAGGAAGGAAAATTATGTGGAAATATTGAAGCACCGTCTCAAGACATCAATCAGGAATTTAAAGCTTGGTCGCAAATGGGTCTTCCAAATGGACAATGACCCCAAGCATACTTCCAAAGTTGTGGCAAAATGGCTTAAGGACAACAAAGTCAAGGTATTGGAGTGTCCATCACAAAGCCCTGACCTCAATCCTATAAAACATTTGTGGGCAGAACTGAAAAAGCGTGTGCGAGCAAGGAGGCCTACAAACCTGACTCAGTTACACCAGCTCTGTCAGGGGGAATGGGCCAAAATTGGGAAGCTGGTGGAAGGCTACCCGAAACGTTTGACCCAAGTTAAACAATTTAAAGGCAATGCTACCAAATACTAATTGAGTGTATGTAAACTGCTGACCCACTGGGAATGTGATGAAAGAAATAAAAGCTGAAATAAATCATTCTCTGAACTATTATTCTGACATTTCACATTCTTAAAATAAAGTAGTGATCCTAACTGACCTAAGACAGGGAATTTTTACTATGATTAAATGTCAGGAATTTTGAAAAACTGAGTTTAAATGTATTTGGCTAAGGTATATGTAAACTTCCGACTTCAACTGTAGATGAGTTTCGTAATCACCTCAGGATGCGAAGGCGAACGTGAAGAAGAGATGGTCATGTATTCTGAATCCTGATTCTGTCCTGTAGTTGGTCAGCATTAAAACACATACAGTAGAGATTTCCCTATGGACATAAAACTATCTCAAACTCCAACTAGGCTATTCATTAGATCCAGCATGTAAGACACAATAAACAAAAAATTATTCCATATCCTCATAATATCTCTTATTTGAACGTTTCTTCAGCATTCCGTTCATTCAGCTGCGTCTCTACAGACGCGATGGCCAAAGAGTGCACTCTCTCCATGCACCAAATTAATGTATTCAACATTTTCAAAGCAACTCATTTACTTATTATGTTTAATACCTCGCCTTTTCACAGACGAGATCTAATTACGTTAACGGCTCGAGTGTACCTTATTATTTAAGAGAAAAAACGAATGTCTAGCAGTTTCTATACCGTTAACAAGACTAATCACAGTCGTGTCACAATAGTGGAACATACGACCTAGCGAACAAGACTGAGAGATAGGGAGAGAAAGGGAGGGAGAGAGAGGGAGAGAGAGAAAGGGGGAGCGAGAGAGGCATTACATTGAAGCTGTTCTGTGCCCTGTCTGACACACAAACAGGATTTTAGAGGGGAAGTGTGAAGGACTACACAATGCCGTGTGTCTGCAGGCGTGTGTGCTTGAATATGTGTGTATATGTGTGTGCTGAAATAAATAGCAGCAAATGCCAATCACACCTCTCTGGTGAAATAGAGTGAAAATGCAGCATCTCTCTCAGCTCTATCTCGTTACATTTCATCTCAGGTAATGGATCAGGGCTATTGATTCATATTAACATATAGACAATCGGACATAAGTTATATGTATGCACATGTTTGACGATAACATGCCTGTAGCTGATTAGATGGGATCTGATTATTAGATGGGATTGATTGTGTGTAACTTCCTGTTAGCCTGTGTCCTTGGTGTGTGACGTGTGTGTGTGGAGAATACCTCTGGGTGCTGCATAATGGAATGACCTGTTGTGTCTGAGTGAATGACAGCTCCCTCTCTGTCTCCCTCTCTCTCTCTCTCTCTCTCTCTCTCTCTCTCTCTCTCTCTCTCTCTCTGTCTGTCTGTCTGTCTGTCTGTCTGTCTGTCTGTCTGTCTGTCTGTGTCTGTCTGTCTGTGTCTCTCTCTCTCTCTCTCTCTCTCTCTCTCTCTCTCTCTCTCTCATGGACATGAAACATGGACCAGCAGATCTCCTTCATTTACTCAGACAGGGAAAGATAGAAAGAGAAAAAGAAAGGGAACAAGGTTCCTGGGAGATTGAGTTGACAAGAGATTGAGACACGATGTGAAGCTTTGACACAATCCTGTGTGTGTGAGAGAGAGAAAGAGAGAGAGAGACAGAGAGAGAGACAGAGAGTGAGAAAGAGACAGACAGGCAGGCAGACAGACAGAGAGAGCAAGAGAGAGCGAGAGCGAGAGACAGAAAGAGAGAGAGAGAGAGAGAGAGAGAGAGAGAGAGAGAGAGAGAGAGAGAGAGAGAGAGAGAGAGAGAGAGAGAGAGAGAGAGAGAGAGAGAGAGAGAGAGAGAGAGAGAGAAAGAGACACAGAAGAGAGAGAGAGAGAGAGAGAGAGAGAGAGAGAGAGAGAGAGAGAGATAGAAAGAGACAGAAATAAATTGAATTGAGAGAGAGAGAGACAGAGAGATGGTTCACATCAGACACGCTCTACACTCTACACACTCTCAGCTCAATGCTCTGATGGAATAAGCACCGCCAGCATTCCAACGCCTAGGTCACCACTGACCCTACAGCTCATTGGCTAATGCTGACCTTTGACCCCTTGTTAATGGTTACTACCATTGGTCGCACATAACTGGACACCCGCTGTTCATGATTAGCAGGCTGGGTGTAATCTTTGGCACATAATCTCTTTCTTATGCTATACCAAAGCTGTAAAGGTTAACAGAACATAGCAGATTATTCTAATAATTATATTGAAAAAAACAATAATTTGACCTTCATTTTCCATCTAGCTATATTCCAGAAAAACAAACAAACAGTGATGTGATGTATCGTAGTGGTAGTGTAGCTCCCGGCCAATAGTAGACCCTATTGCCAGGCTCTGGCTGTATTGTAACTCTGATTCATAGGCCCTTGTCTATGCCTTTATCTGTGCTGTAGATCCACAGATATATCATATCCTGTAGATCCACAGATATATCATATCCTGTAGATCAGCTGTACGTTTTGATCCCCCTGCACTCCTTTCTGTACAGAATCCCTTTCAATTAGAGACATACTTGTACGACTCACAGCACCACTTGTTTCCAGGCTAAACCAAGCCGTGCTCTGTGTGCAGATTCACATTCTACAAGATAATTAACTATAACCCCTTATTACCCTGGAGACAGTGGACCAAAGCTCAAAGACAGTGGGTTGTGATGTGCTGCTGCAGCTCTATATTATATTCTAGCTGCACAGCAGATTATTTGGCACTCCGCTTTATTAGGCTCTCTATGAATTTTACATCATTGAGGTTTGGCCTCAGAAGCAGACGGAGTGACTGTGTGTGTGTGTGTATGTGAGTGTGAGCGTATTGCGGATGAATGCGAGCTCACTGAAACTCACTGATTACAGTCTCTGTACTGACAGGCAGACTGTAAGGGAGAAGGCGACTGAGCCTGCCTGTCACAAAGATAACAGGTGCAGCTAGACTAATAAACTGCCTCAGACTGAGAGGGAGTGCAATCCTGTCTGCGTGTTCCACAGAATAAAACTCTCAGTCAGAAAGAGAATCACAAAGTTAAAAAGGCCCATTGGGATGTTTTTTGGGGAAGAAGCGTAATTATGTTTTGATTGCAGGAGTTGTTTGATGAAAAGGCGGATGGTGAAAAGGAGCATTATGTTTCCCTCGGTGGTATCTAGCTACGCCTCTTGTCTTGGGAGTGTTACTGCTGAGATTATCTCACTCACTAGACTGTCAGGCTGGATCTTGTCTGATCTCTTTTACAGTTGTAAATCATAACTGGCACTATCCCCAATACAGCCTTACAATGCAGATGGTAATTATTCTTTATTGAGACATACACCGCATAGGTGCAGTGAAATGTGTTGTTTTTACAGGGTCAGCCATAGTAGTACGGCGCCCCTGGAGCAAATTAGGGTTAAGTGCCTTGCTTATGGGCAATTCGACAGATTTTCACCTTGTCGGCTCGGGTATTCAAACCAGCGACCTTTCAGTTACTGGCCAAAGCTCTAACCACTCATTCTGAAGAGAGAGAGAAAGAGATTAATGTGATCTTAATGGGCCGTGTGCTAAAGGAAGTATGATCGAGTTAAAACTTTTATTTTGTAATCTTATGACATGACGATGGTTTGAAAATCCTACTGGATAATCACCACATAATGTACAAATGTTGGTACACACACACACGCACACACACACTCCTCTCCCCACCATCTAATTACACCGGTATTGATATTGATCACTTCACTAAAACCCCTCTTCCCCAGTCAATGTTTCTCTCCCATTCAATTAACCTGGTAAAACAAAGGTTAAACAAAATGGCGCCAAAGCACCAAAACATTCATCAAAACACTGGAAAGTAATTCATTTTCATTATCAATAAATCACTGCCATGTTTTTGGAGTAAATCCCCACCGGACGTTGAGAAGTTTAACGTACAAGGACTTGAACTTCACCCCACAACCCATCCAATACTGATGTGTGCTCATAGCACTGAGCGTTTTACAGTATAGATGCAATATAGATGGCTTTAGTCTGATGCAACCCCAGTTAAAGTACCTAGAATAAAAAGTGGTCCAATGGCTCAAGAATAACGTATTACGTTACACACACACACACACAAACACACACAAATGGCTCCCATTCTGTCACGATCGTCGTTAGATGAAGCGGACCAAGGCGCAGCGTGATATGCGTACATTCTTTTATTACAGTACACAACACGAACCAAAACAACAAAACAAATGATACGTGAAGTCCTGGGTTGAACACAAACCTTCCAGAACAAGATCCCACCATAAACAGTGCCAAACAGGCTGCCTAAGTATGGTCCCCAATCAGAGACAACAAGCTACAGCTGCCTCTGATTGGGAACCACCCTGGCCAACATAGAAATACACGAACTAGAACAAAACATAGAAAATAACACATAGAAAATCCACACCCTGGCTCAACATATAAGAGTCCCCAGAGCCAGGGCGTGACAGTACCCCCCCCCAAAGGCGCGGACTGCGACCGCGCCAACCAAACACAAGAGGGTAGGGGCCAGGTGGGCATTCCGCCTCGGAGGCGGATCCGGCTCCGGGCGTGACCACCACTCTCTCTCTACCCCCCCGTAGCGCCCCTGGTCTGGTCTGGCCCCGCTGGCCGGAGCTGGACTGGACATCGGTGGAGCGGATTGCTCTGGCTCCGGTGTGGAGCAGCTGACCGGTGCCGGACCAGGCACCGGTGGAACAGGCACGGAACGTGCCGGACTGACGACGCGCACCACTGGCTTGGTGCGGGGGACAGGAACAGGCTGGACCGGGCTGGCGACGCGCACCACAGGCTTGGTGCGGGGGACAGGAACAGGCCGGACCGGGCTGGCGACGCGCACCACAGGCTTGGTGCGAGGAACAGGAACAGGCCGGACCGGGCTGGCGACGCGCACCACTGGCTTGGTGCGAGGGACAGGAACAGGCTGGACCGGGCTGGCGACGCGCACCACAGGCTTGGTGCGGGGGACAGGAACAGGCCGGACCGGGCTGGCGACGCGCACCACAGGCTTGGTGCGAGGAACAGGAACAGGCCGGACCGGGCTGGCGACGCGCACCACTGGCTTGGTCCGGGGAGCAGGAACGGGCCAGACCGGGCTGACGACGCGCACCACTGGTTTGGTGCGAGGGACAGGAACAGGCCGGACCGGGCTGGCGACGCGCACCACAGGCTTGGTGCGAGGGACAGGAACAGGCTGCACAGTACTGTCTATTATCGATCGCGGTTATAATATTGTTTAGGACCTTGAGCGTGGCTGAAGTGCACCCATGACCAGCTCGGAAACCGGATTGCATAGCGGAGAAGGTACGGTGGGATTCGAAATGGTCGGTGATCTGTTTGTTAACTTGGCTTTCAAATACTTTCGAAAGGCAGGGCAGGATGGATATAGGTCTGTAACAGTTTGGATCTAGAGTGTCACCCCCTTTGAAGAGGGGGATGACCGCGGCAGCTTTCCAATCTCTGGGGATCTCAGACGTTACGAAAGAGAGGTTGAACAGGCTAGTAATAGAGGTTGCGACAATTTCGGTGGCTAGTTTTAGAAAGAAAGGGTCCAGATTGTCTAGCCCAGCTGATTTGTAGGGGTCCAGATGTTGCAGCTCTTTCAGAACATCAGCTGTCTGAATATGTGTGAAGGAGAAGCGGGGGGGGGGGCATGGGCAAGTTGCAGCGGAGGGTGCAGAGTTGGTGGCCGGGGTAGTAGTAGCCAGGTGGAAAGCATGGCCAGCCGTAGCAAAATGCTTGTTGAAATTCTCGATTATTGTAGATTTATCGGTGGTGATAGTGTTTCCTAGCCTCAGTGCAGTGGGCAGCTGGGAGGAAGTGCTCTTATTCTCCATGGACTTTACAGTGTCCCAAAACTTTTAGTGCTACAGGATGCAAGTTAGTGCTACAGGATGCAAATTTCTGTTTGAAAAAGTTAGCCTTTGCTTTCCTGACTGCTTGTGTATATTGGTTCCTAACTTCCCTGAAAAGTTGCATATCGTGGGGGCTATTTGATGCTAATGCAGTACGCCACAGGATGTTTTTGTGCTGGCTTAGTGTTCGATGTGTTCTATTTGCTCTGGATGTATTATGCCACACACACACACACATACATACACACACAACGATTGAGCTATCAATACATGAACACAGACAACAGGCCTGGGCTCTTCATCCAATAATATATCAGCAAAATGCCACCCAGATTTGCATGATCCTCGGCAGCTACAGCGCTTAGCGAGCATCAAAGGGTTGCAGCCAAGGTCAGTGTGTGTGTGTGTGCGTGTGTGTGTGTTCAGAGAGAAATAGAGCTGTATCACTTGACACAGAAGCGAGTGCGGGCACACACACACCTCATGACCTTCGAGCTGGCTGCTCCTTTCAAAAGCTGCTTGGTTTGGACAAAGCAAACGTCATTATGAAGCTGCCAGGAGAACAGACAATGCTACCCAAAACTCCTCTAGAAGGGTTTTTTCTCTCTCTCTCTCTCTCTCTCTCTCTCTCTCTCTCTCTCTCTCTCTCTCTCTCTCTCTCTCTCTCTCTCTCTCACCCTTTCTTTCTCTCTCGATTTCTCGATTTCTCTCAATGTTCATTATGAGGCTAATGAAGATGAGGAGGCGATGAGGAGAGGAGAGAGCGTCGGGCCTAGTCTCACTGTGTCTTCATGACTTAGGCCTAGTCCACAGAGAGAAGCAATGGAGCCAGAGGAGCATAGTGTACTTTCACTGTGACCCTATTTTTCAAAGAGACACACAATGACTCATTTTCTTGGTGTCTTGCATGTGCACACCAACAAGAGGAACATAGCCAGGTGGTGTGGATTGTGCATTATACACCAAGCAGAAACAACATAACACAATGTTTGGACTCTAGGGAGGAAGGGGCCACTACGGGATGTATGTGACTTACCATGTGGGGCTTACACGGATAGTCCCCAACTCAAAATGTGGTCCTCTGTAGCTCAGCTGGTAGAGCACGGCGCTTGAAACGCCAAGGTAGTGGGTTCGATCCCCGGGACCACCCATACACAAAAATGTATGCACGCATGACTGTAAGTCGCTTTGGATAAAAGCGTCTGCTAAATGGCATATTATTATTATTATTATATTATTATAAAAAATACGATAAAGGGGTTCCTTAGAAGAGCTGGGAAAGATCAAGGCCTTTCTCTCTCTCTCTGAGTATTCTTTTTGATTGGGGCTGATGCCCCAATTCCACCACTTTTCAACCTCCTATTCATTACCTCCAGCACCAAACCAGCGTTAACATATGTGAAAACAACGGATTAATAGGATTAAAGGTTTAAAAAATGGTGATTTTCAAAACCTGCAATGAGTTTCTAGCCAGATGGAAGGTATTTTCTTGCTCCCCACATCACCGCGAATCTCATTGTGTTTGAAAATCACTGTTTTAAAAATGTCGTCAGGTAGAACTTTTGAACTTAATATTATTTTCTACAAAACGTAAAACTGCACTGTTTTTATATATGTATATATATGTATTGTGCTGGAGATAATGAACATTTGGTTGAAAAGTTGAGGAATTGCCCTTTAATGCTGACTCCCCACAGCAGCAGCAGCAGCCAACCCTCTCTGTGAGTTTTCTCCTCTCAGAGAGAGAGAGAGAGAGAGAGAGAGAGAGAGAGAGAGAGAGATGGAAGGAGATGACAAGAGAGAGTAGAGGCAGAGAGCGAGAGAGATAGAGGGAGGGAGAGAGGGAGGGAGCCTGTACTGGAGGGTCCTCTGATCTGGAGCCAGAACAAAGAGCTCCAACAGCTGTTTGGTAATACGCATCCATTAATTACATGTTGACGCCTCAAGTCTGGCCTGAGCCATTGTAAAATAAATAAATAAAAGAAAAACCAAAACTGCTCTTTTGGAATCATGGCGAGATTGTGTAATGGCCCATTGTGCAATGTTTACCTACGAGGGCCTCCGTGAGAAATGATTCCCACTGTGTGTGTGTGTGAATACGCGGGTGCATAACAGGAAGTAGTTACTGTGCCATGATCTGCAATCAGTTACATTATATTTAATATTCTCCCTGGATGTAATGTGCCGGTGATGTAATGACAGATCCCAGAGATGGTTCCTAAAGCTCCGGAATTCTTATTCACATCAACAGGGCTCATATGCATTTGACTGACTGACTCCATATGCCCTATCCATGGCAGTTACTTTTGGGGCCGTTTGTATCAAGCGTCTCAGAGTAGGTGTGCTGATTACGGATCAGTTTTGCCTTTAAGATCACAATAAATAAGACAGGGGGGACCTGATCCTAGATCAGCATTCGTACTCTAAGAAACTTGATACAAACCTAAACTAAAATACACTAGGAAACCAACTATGCCGTCAACATATTGACTTGATATTGTGAATGCCTATCTAAGAAAACAACCGTAGTTTTGTTTATCTGTTCTGTGTGTCTGCAAGGGGTCTTGGTGCTATGTACGTCGCTACAGTAGTGAATGACCAATCCCTATCATATTGTACCAGCATCATGAATAAACAGACATTGGTTAAGTAGTTCTAAATAGTGGTTCTACTTCCTGCATGGTCAGTAAGCAAATACTGGTTCAATAACAAAGACCCCTGCAACATTTCTGAGAAGAAAGCGGCACTCCTCTTTGTAAACACTGAGGGACATGTTTTGGTCAGTTGTACAACAGCAGCGTGGAATTTCCTATCGACATCTTGAGTCATTGCATTGTATTGTTTACTGTCAGGGGGACGGAGAGACAGATCATTAAGCTGAACTGATGAGACGTTAAAGCTACTGTATGATGAACAATGTGTAATGTGTGATGTGATTCTCTCATGCCATTCAATCTTAAACTGAAGGCTAACAATACGCTTCTCTTCTTCTCTCCTCTCCTCATGTGTTGTAAGATCAGGGAGTGGGTTGAGTAGGTGTATCAAGGCGTTCCTTTTCTGTGTTACAGTGGATGGGTTGGGCGGCCGGTACCTCCCTGAGAAGAGTCTGAAGCCAGCAGGAGCACATCCAGGAGTCTCTCTTTCTTTCTCTCTCCCTCCATCCTTCCATCTCTCTCTCTCCCTCATCATCTGCTATGGTTCAGCTCGGCTGGGCTCCCTGATTGTCTCTCTTTGTGTGGCTGCTGCTATCGGCCCTGGAGACCATGAAGTATCATTGAAGAATGTAGACAGCAAGTTTTTCTCTTTTACTAAAGTGAATAAGGTGGTTTTCCCCTTCACTTTTTTAGAGTAAGGTGGACTGATGCAGAAGATGAGTTCATGTGTGTGTCTGTGAATGTGTGTCAGTGTTCATGCATTCATGTGTGTGTCTGTGGTGGGTGCGTGCCTGCCTGCCTGTCTGTCGCCTTAGTGCATGTGTTTGTGTGTTGAGAGGTCTCTAAGCAGCACAGAGGAAGGTGAAGCTGATGCCCTTCAAGCCTCCTCTCCATCACCCTAGCTGCTTAAATCAATGTGTCTCTCCTGAGAGTCATCACTCACCATGAGGAAGGGGCTTATTCTAACTTTGCACTCTCTCGGGGGAATGGCAAACGGCAGCCTATTCACTTTATAGGGCACTACTTTTGACCAGGGCACATAGGTAGTGCACTACATAGGGAATAGGGTGCCCTTTGGGACACATCCTCACTCTCCCCTGCTGCTGCCTGCTTAAACATTATGAGATCTTCAGAGGGGTTTATAAAATCTTCCCAAGACATGAGGAAAACAAGTCTAAAAGCTAAGAGCATTTATTCAATTACATCTCCAGCACTACAGGTCTTAGTACTCAATCATTCCCACACTGAGGGTAGAGAATTTACATGCTCTGAATATTAGACAACTGAGCAAAATAAATATAATTCTGACTGTGGAGTGAAGATGAGCCCGAGAGAGAAGGGGGTGGGGGTGGGGGAGCAGAGAGAGCAGCTTTATTTGGGTCCTTCCTACTTGGCTGCGAGAAATGGGGCAGAGAGAGTTTAAGCAAACAGAGAGAAAAGGGAGGAGGGAGAGAGAGAGAGATTTGTTATAAGAGACCCTGACTAGGCCCTGCTCCTATGCACACTAGAGAGAGAGGAGAGAGAGAGAGAGAGAGAGAGAGAGAGAGAGAGAGAGAGAGAGAGAGAGAGAGAGAGAGAGAGAGAGAGAGAGAGAGAGAGAGAGAGAGAGAGAGAGAGAGAGAGAGAGAGAGAGAGAGAGAGAGAGAGAGAGAGAGAGAGAGAGAGAGAGAGAGAGAGAGAGAGAGAGAGAGAGAGAGAGAGAGAGAGAGAGAGAGAGAGAGAGAGAGAGAGAGAGAGAGAGAGAGCATCATGTCGAATGTTGCTGAATAGTGTATTGATCTCCACACAGCGAGGCAAAGCAATGTCCAGGCAACTGAGCTTCAGACCACAGAAATGCTGCTGGCCTCCGTAGTGAGACAATAGAGACTGCCTCCTAAATGGCACCCTATTGCCTATGTATTGCACTACTTTTGACCATGGCTCTGATCAAAAGTAGTGCACCATATAGGGGATAGGATTATGTTGCCATTTGGGACACACTCAGAGACCCCATCCAGAGAGCTCGACCTTTCATTTTGTCAATATTGAGGCGTCTGAGAAAGAACAAGATGACGAGAGTAATGCATTTCTATTGTTTCATCAACATGGTCGCAAAGTTCACAGTTGGCAGAGGCAAGACGAGGAAAACGAAATGAACGAAGCCAACCGAGTAATGAATAGTACAGCAGGTGATGTTTATTTTAAAGGTACAAGATGGTTCATGAATTCTTGAGAGGTGTTTCTTCCACTTTCCTCAAATGATCTACTGCATAATTGTAGAGTTTCATCTATCTATAAACAAAGCAATCTCTCTAAGAACTATCTCTTTGGGCTCTGCTAAATTTAAATTGGGACGATTTCTCATCTTTGAAGACTGATACGCTAGATGCAGCAACATGGAAAATCATGGAATTTGACTTCCTTTCCATTTTTGAAAAAAAAAGAACATGTTATTCACAAACCTTTGAGAAGGTAAAGGCAAAGAGGCAGTAGGAAGTGCAAAAACGTCCTGTTTGATATAAATAAATGATAAAGTTGCCCTCTATAGAGGTGGTGATGGGGCAGAAAAATACATCTGAAAGAACTGAGTCTTCCGCTCAGCTTCCTGAGTAAAACATCTGAGTTTGTGTTCCTCACAGTTTCTCCATGAGAGGCAGTTTAAAGGCAGAAACACTGACAGGCAAAAGGCAGTGAGTGAGCAGAGTTCAAATCCTAAGAGTCTTCCACTCAGCTTCCTGTGTAACCGTTAGAGAAGTAACTGACTTTATTTAACCAGGAAAGTCATTGAGAACAATAACAACCTGACCAAGAGGGAGCAATGAAGCGATGACGATGGTCTTCTTAAACGTGGACAGGGAGCCTTGGTATTCCTGGTCTTCTTAAACGCGGACAGGGAGCCTTGGTATTCTGGTCTTATTAAACGCGGACAGCCTTGGTATTCTGGTCTTATTAAACGCGGACAGGGAGCCTTGGCATTCCTGGTCTTCTAAAACGTGGACAGGGAGCCTTGGTATTCCTGGTCTTATTAAACGCGGACAGGGAGCCTTGGTATTCTGGTCTTATTAAACACGGACAGGGAGCCTTGGCATTCCTGGTCTTCTTAAACGTGGACAGGGAGCCTTGGTATTCCTGGTCTTATTAAACGCGGACAGGGAGCCTTGGTATTCCTGGTCTTATTAAATGCGGACAGGGAGCCTTGGCTTTCCTAGTCAGTGCTCCAGTTCTCCGGCTCTGATCCAACCATCCCCTAATTGACCTTGATCACAGGCTGTGCTCTGGGGTTTACGGCAACAAAGGCGTGAAATGGAGAGGGCGGGAACTGAAATAGACCAGGCTACTAAGGGAGATAGAGGCTACGTCCCAAACGGCACTCTAATCCCTACAGTATATAGTGCAATACTCACATGGCTCTGGTCAAAAGAAGTGCACTATATAGGGAATATGGTGCCATTTGGAATGAAGCCAGAGAGGAAGAGAGAGGAAAAGCTTCACTTACTTCCTAGGCCAGACTGACACAGAACATAATTATTCTGTATCACTCTAGAAAATAGGTTTTAATACCCTAAATACATAGCCTACAGTATATATGCTTTGCTTTAAACAGGCAGACCTATTAGGGAAAATAAATAAACAAGAATGTTTTACATATATTGTAAATAAACACTCTCCAAATGGTAAAACATGTACACTACCTACTGGGCACAGACGTCAAGTTCAACGTCTATTCCACGTTGGTTCAATGTAATTTCATTAAAATGATGTGGAAACAACGTTGAGTCAACCAGCGTGTGCCCAGTGGATAAATAGGCCTAAAGAAAAGACTCCAGAATGCCTGACAAATTCTCTTCTCGACCAGACAATTAAGTCATTACCAAACTGTTTGGAATGCAGCAATGTGTTTGTGTATCTGTTCTGTATTAAAGGTCAGACAGGATTGTTGTTAATGTAGTTGATTAAAGAGTGTCAGAATAATTGTCTCTCTCTCACTCTCTCTCTCTCTCTCTCTCTCTCTCTCTCTCTCTCTCTCTCTCTCTCTCTCTCTCTCTCTCTCTCTCTCTCTCTCTCTCTCTCTCTCTCTCTCCTCTCTCTCTCTCTATATCTCTCTCTCTCTCTCTCTATCACACACACACACAGAGGGGAAAATGTACACACACATGCTCACACGCACACGCGTACACACACACACACACACACACGGCCATGTGTAATCACTTGGCTGGAGGCGGCAGAGTATTTTTGAAGCCTATTAGCAACAGGCCATTTCCCTGTGTCCTGCAATGCAGCGTATGACATCACCATCAATTTAAGGGCAAGCCATGAATTACAGTACTGTATTACCGAATAGGTAAATAGCACTTTACGACCACTGCAAAAAACATCTACAGTCATCTCTACTAGTTATTTGTAGCGAAGAATCTTAGTTTAATCACTTTGCATGATATCAGCCTCATCATAAGAAAGCAGGTGCCAGGGTTAGCACACACACAAGACACACACACACACAAACTACTCACAGAAAACTAAAAGTTACTCTAGAGCGTTTTAATTGCTATTTGATGAAGGAGTTACTGCAGTGAACCTGGCTGTTGCATCCTACTCAACATAAACAAACACAGACCAGCGGAGAGAGACCTTCACTATGAAACATTTACGACAACGCCATTTCTGTTTATTTCCCTTGGCAGAGTATCATCACCTTGAAAGTTGTAGTCATCAACAGGGTAAATGTTTCTCAATGCAAATGTTGTGTTAGTTGGCAGGGGCTGCCAGCGTTTCAGACATCTATTGAAAGTTTGTTGTTGTAATCTTTAAACAAAGAGCTTTGGTAAAAAGCTGGTTGAATCAACGTTGTTTCCACGTCATTTCAATGAAATGACGTTGAACCAACATGGAATAGACATTGAATTGACGTCTGTACCCAGTGGGTTAACTCTTACTGTACCTGAAGTGCCTTGATTATACAAAACATTTAGATCGGAGCAAGACTGAGTTGGTTTGATGAACCAAGCTTGTGTGATGAATAAAACTGACTGAAACGGATGTATAGGCTTTGCTAAGTGGACTAATGTGGTCTTGAGCCATGCCACCGTCTACATTCAAAAGCCTGTCAGTTAGTATTGACGTTACAAAGTACACACCCTGCCTTCCATCAAAACTAGAGAGCAATACGATGAGGCAATCCACCTTTATGACCTCACACCTCTCCAGTCCCAACAACAGAGGCTTAATGCTATCTCTCAGTTGACACCCTATTCCCCAGGTACCATTTGAGACACCCATTTACAGTGTGTTTCCCCTGACTCTCTGTCTGACTCTGCAGCATAACGTTGACCATGTTATTATTAGTCCAGACCACAGCAGCATCTCTGCATGCTCTGCATTTCTGTGTCTCGAACGTATCAACCTTGAACCTGGTTCTTTCTCTCTCTGTCTCCCTCACCCTCTCTCTCTGTCAATTCAATTCAATTCAATTTCAATTCAATTTAAGGGCTTTATTGGCATGGGAAATGTATGTTAACATTGTCAAAGCAAGTGAAGTAGATAGTAAACAAAAGTGAAATAAACAATAAATATTAACAGTAAACATTACACTCAGAAGTTCCAAAAGAATGAAGACATTTCAAATGTCATATTATGTATATATACAGTGTTGTAACAATGTGCAAATAGTTAAAGTACAAATGGGAAAATAAATAAACATAAATATGGGTTGTATTTACAATGGTGTTTGTTCTTCACTGGTTGCCCTTTTCTTGTGGCAATAGGTCACAAATCTTGCAGCTGTGATGGCACACTGTGGTTTTTCACCCAGTAGATAAGGGAGTTTATCAAAATTGGGTTTGTTTTCAAATTCTTTGTGGATCGCTGTAATCTGAGGGAAATATGTGTCTCTAATATGGTCATACATTTGGCAGGAGGTTAGGAAGTGCAGCTCAGTTTCCACCTCATTGTGTGGGCAGTGTGCACATAGCCTGTCTTCTCTTGAGAGCCAGGTCTGCCTACGGCGGCCTTTCTCAATAGCAAGGCTATTTCCTTAAGTTTGGGTCAGTCACAGTGGTCAGGTATTCTGCCACTGTGTACTCTCTGTTTAGGGCCAAATAGCATTCTAGTTTGCTCTGTTTTTTTGTTTGTTCTTTCCAATGTGTCAAGTAATTCTCTTTTTGTTTTCTCATGATTTGGTTGGGTCTAATTGTGTTGTTGTTGTTGTTGTTGTTGTCCTGGGGCTGTGTGGGGTCTGTTTGTGTTTGTGAACAGAGCCCCAGGACAAGCTTACTTAGGAGACTCTTCTCCAAGTTCATCTCTCTGTAGGTGATGGCTTTGTTATGGAAGGTTTGGGAATCGCTTCCTTTTAAGTGGTTATAGAATTTAACGGCTCTTTTCTGGATTTTGATAATTAGCGGGTATTGGCCTAATTCTGCTCTGCATGCATTATTTGGTGTTTTACGTTGTACACTGAGGATGTTTTTGCAGAATTCTGCATGCAGAGTCTCAATTTGGTGTTTGTCCCATTTTGTGAATTCTTGGTTGGTGAGCGGACCCCAGACCTCAGAACCATAAAGGGCAATGGGTTCTATAACTGATTCAAGTATTTTTAGCCAGATCCTAATTGGTATGTCAAATTGTATGTTCCTTTTGATGGCATTCCTCTGTCTCCCTCTCTCTCTCTCTGTCTCCCTCTCTCTCTCTCTGTCTCCCTCACCCTCTCTCTCTATCTCCCTCTCTCTCTCTTTCTGTCTCCCTCTCTCTCTCTCTGTCTCTCTCTCTCTCTCTCTCTCTCTCTCTCTCTCTCTCTCTCTCCCTCTGTCTCCCTCTCTCTGTCTCCCTCACCCTCTCTCTCTCTCTGTCTCCCTCTCTCTCTCTCTGTCTCTCTCTCTCTCTCTCTCTCTCTCTCTCTCTCTCTGTCTCCCTCTTTCTCTCTCTGTCTCCCTCTCTCTCTCTCTGTCTCCCTCTCTCTCTCTCTGTCTCCCTCTCTCTCTCTCTCTCTGTCTCTCTCTCTCTCTCTCTCTCTCTCTGTCTCCCTCTCTCTCTCTGTCTCCCTCTCTCTCTCTGACTCCCTCACCCTCTCTCTCTGTCTACCTCTCTCTCTCTCTCTGACTCCCTCACCCTCTCTCTTTGTCTACCTCTCTCTGTCTCACTCTCTCCCTGATTTCAATGCTAGACAGGCTCGATGATAACAAACTTGGTATTTAGCAGACATTGGCATTCTCCTGCCCTCCGGCCTCCAGGGCTTAGCGTGCCCTCGTCTGACCCGTCCGTCTAACTCTCTTCCTGGCATCAGATGTCACGAAGACCTGCCTGCCCTGGGGATATTGTGGTGGGTGCTACAGTACATTGCGCATGGCGGATTGAGTCAACCTTACATAGAGTACAATGTAAAGCAGCAATCTGTTCCATTACGTTCAAACCACCTTTTCCAACACTGGGCCAACTCCACAATAGACATCGGTCTTTAATAATAAAGAAGCATGTCCTACTTAACTTCCTTTGTCTTCCTAGGGTGGTTGATTATCTCTCGCACATACAATACCCCCCCCCCCCCCCCACACACACATACACACACATAGGCAAACACACAGGCAGCCAGGCTCTCTAGGAGGCCATCTGACAGCTGGCAGTACTTATATCTCCCCTCAGGCCACTACTGCTAATCAGACACATGGATCACCCACCCACCCACACACACACTGAGTACACACTGAACACACACTCAATTGCCCACACAATGCTGGGCCACATCAAAAGATCCACCTCAGACGGAAAGTCACATAAAGGAAACCAAATAGGCAGCAGAACCAATGTGGTGTGGGTTAACTGGTCTTTGTGTTCGGTTTCTGATCAATAGCTTGGTCTTAGTGAGACACGCACACGCTGCATGATCGTTCAAGGGACTCCTAACTGGATAGGTAGCGAGCCTGCCAGCTCCAGCCACAAACCCATCTTCTAAAGCCGTGGTCATGTGGAGAGCACTTTAACCAGTGAAGCCTGATGTGTTTTCGAGCTTGTTTTATTTATTCTGAAAGGTAAAACTTTTATCCTAGCTGTGGAATTCCCACTGCAATGTACAACACTGTGGTGCTAGCCTGTAGCGTAGGTGTTTTAGTTTTGCTGAAATAGTCCTCGTCTCCAAAATTGAAAGTTTATAGCGACACAGAGCCCATAGAGAGAGGCTGAGTAGGACTGACAGAAAGCTCCACAGAGGAATATGATATGCTGCAGTCGCTGATCCAGAGAGAGGGGACAGACGTGACATGGAGGTCAGAGACTCTAGTTAGGAAGGAGGACATGGTGAAAGAGGAGAGTATGGGGGATAAAAATGGTGGGAGGATTGGGGGGTGGTGGGAGGATTGGGGTTGAGAATTGGGAGAGGGTTGGGGAGATTGGGGGGAGATGAAGGGGGAAATTGGGAGAATAAGGTGGAGAGGAGGATGGCAGGGAAAATATAAGGGGCATGATGGATGAGTGGATGGAATAGGAATGGAGTTGTTTGTTTTGATAAAGGGGGTTGAAGCCCTCCCATAGTAACAGTGGGGTACAGATTGGTCCCTAAGCAGGAAGTCATCTCTGTTTCAGAAGAGGCCATTGGCTGGGTTGGACCCTCTAATGATGACATCAAAGGAACTGCTATGCTCTGCGCTAGGCGACTTCAAAAAGGCGGGGGTCGTAGCTAAGCTGCAGTCTCATTAATAATCATTATGAGCTTCCAGCCCCTCACAGCCCTTTAATGACTGAGGGGAGAGACAGACCCTCAGGTCAGTGGGAAGTTTGATGGAGACCTTTGCTGCATCCTAAATCGCACCCAATTCCCTTTATAGTGCACTTCTTTTGACCAGGGTCCATAGGGCTCTGGGCAAAAGTAGTACACTATATAGGGAGTATTGTCATTTGGGATGTAGTCCTTGAATAGTTAGTCAGAATGGGTCTGGGAGAAAGGCCCTATCTGTTCTACGAGTGATTTTAGTCCCGCCAAACTGAGACACAGTCAGAATCAGAAAAACCATACTTGAATTCTAAATAGTAGGCTTTTTGGGTAACCAAAAATATAAAAATGTATAGTATGTGAAATTTCGAAAATTAATTCCAGGTTGTCATACTCATTTCGGGTTTTCATCTAGTAAAATTCGCTGCACACTATTGAGGAAGAGAATCTGCTTTTCACTCCCACCTGTGTTTGACAACAGCTGATAATCAGAATAGGGGATGTGCTCTACAAAAATAAACTGGTCTAAAGCTCCACAGTGAAAGTGTCTGAGTCACAGTCAGACAGAATATTGTAAACAGTAACCACATCCAAGACCACATGCACTCTCGCACATAAGCACGTGTCACACACACACACACACACACACACACACACACACGCACACAGACACACACACACACACACACACATACACACAGTACAGCCTGTGCTACATTTCCATCCTAATGACCGATGACAGAAACCAGAGCTGCGTTTGAAACGTTTTCATCATGTTTGATTTGCGGCTCCCTCCCTCACTCCCAACAGCAGTTCCCCATATAGCCGCAGCCCTGCATGGCTCTGGTGTCTGGTGTAGTCTAACATCTCCTTACCTTTGATATCCAGAGGAGAGGAGAAGGTAATCACCAGCAGCATTGCATTCCATCCTCCTGTCCCACTGCCATATCTACACTGGAATGTAAACACACTGAGAGTCACATGATTTACATGTAACTGTAGTAACTAGCTAGTTCATATATGTAGTTACATGGTTTACATGTAATTGTAGTAACTAGCTAGTTCATGTATTTATTTACATGATTTACAATTTACATCATACAATATTAGTCCATGTATTAATTGGATGATTTGCATTTTTTATTATGCAAATCACTGCACTTAAGCAAATATTGTTTTCATTTGATGTGCTAAACAGTAGTCAACATTTGTTTTTATTAAGTAAGTCACAGTAGTTATTACACTGTATGCTGTCACACAAGTTATTCAACAGATATGTTTTGACTCCAACCTAGAAGGTCTTATAACAGTCTCCTCCGGCACACACACACACACACACACACACACACACACACACACACACACAGACACACACACACACACACACACACACACTAATCTGCTAAAGCCCCTTGGAAATAAGGATTACTAATTGGGTGGATTTAGTGGTGAGTTCACAAGGCGAAGGGGGCCTGAGGGGTGGGTAGACGTTCCCCTTCTCAGACAACATATCTAGCATCAGCTTACCCTCCCCAAATCCTAACCTTAACCATTATGGAGGTGGAACAGCAAACTGACCCCAGATCGGTATCAAGTGGGTATCCTTTGTTTGGCATTGGCTTGGACAATGGACATGTATCTGAAGTGTTATTGTTTTCATTTATGTTGTTATTGTTTGTTGGATAAATCTCATATGCGTGGTGTTGGCATCCTAGCTAACCTATCTGCATTGCGTTTTCACCATCTTTTCATGTATGACACACACACCCACACACACCCACACGCAGACACACAACCACTCATGCATACACACACTTGCACTTCTACACTCGCATACATGCACCCGTTCACACGCACACACATGCATCCAATCTACTCGGGACCCTCTGCTCTGTCTGACCTCTAGAGAGGGGGTGAGGGGAGGGGTAAGGAGGGGGAGGGTTGTTTGGGTGGGAGAAAGATTTATAGACAGCTGAACCATGCAGTGAGGTACAAGGTTGACCTGGGATGGCATGTGTGATAATATGGAACAGCACAGACGGACCATCTGTATAATCTTTAGCACACTTGTGTGATGAGTATTCTATTGGTGAATACAGTAGCCCTAGGCTACAAGGACATACTGTATGGATTGATATACAGTTGAAGTCGGAAGTTTACATACACTTAGGTTGGAGTCATTAAAACTCGTTTTTCAACCACTCCACAAATTTCTTGTTAACAAAATATAGTTTTGGCAAGTCGGTTAGGACTACTTTGTGCATGACACAAGTAAATTATGTCATGGCTTTAGAGTCAATTGGAGGTGTACCTGTGGATGTATTTCAAGGCCTACCTTCAAACTAAGTGCCTCTTTGCTTGACATCATGGGAAAATCAAAAGAAATCAGCCAAGACCTCAGAAAAAAAATTGTAGACCTCCACAACTCTGGTTCATCCTTGGGAGCAATTTCCAAACGCCTGAAGGTACCACGTTCATCTGTACAAACAATAGTACGCAAGTATAAACACCATTGGACCACGCAGCCGTCATACCGCTCAGGAAGGAGACGCGTTCTGTCTCCTAGAGATGAACATACTTTGGTGCGAAAAGTGCAAATCAATCCCAGAACAACAGTAAAGGACCTTGTGAAGATGCTGGAGGAAACAGGTACAAAAGTACCTATATCTGTCACACCCTGGCTCGGGGACTCATTATGTTGAGCCAGGGTGTGTTCATTCTATGTTTTCTGTTTCTTTGGTGGGTGTTCTAGGTTGTCTATTTTCTATGTTTGCCGGTGTGACTCCCAATCAGAGGCAACGAGTGTCAGCTGTCGGCTGGTTGTCTCTGATTGGGAGCCATATTTAATCTGTCGGTTTTTCCTTTGGTTTTGGTGGGTTCTTGTTTCTAGTTGGTTTAGTTTCACCGTGAACTGTCACGTTACCGTCTTTGTTTGTTTTGATCGTGTTTTCACTCAATAAAGAGTATGTGTGCCTGCAACGCTGCGCCTTGGTCTACTGGATATAACGATCGATGGTGCGCGTCGCCAGCCCATTCCGGTTCATTCCTGCTCCACGCACCAAGCCAGGGGTGTGTATCGTCAGACCTGTCCGGCCCGTTCCTGCTCTCCGCACCAAGTCTGTGGTGCGCGTCGCCAGCCCGGCCCGGCCTGTTCCTGCTCCCCGCACCAAACCTGTGGTGCGCGTCGCCAGCCCGGTCCGGCCTGTTCCTGCTCCCCGCACCAAGTCTGTGGTGCGTTTCGTCAGCCCTGTCCGGTCCGTTCCTGCTCTCCGCACCAAGTCTGTGGTGCGCGTCGCCGGCCCGGCCTGTTCCTTCTCCCCGCACCAAACCTGTGGTGCGCGTCGCCAGCCCGGTCCGGCCTGTTCCTGCTCCCCGCACCAAGTCTGTGGTGCGTTTCGTCAGCCCTGTCCGGCTCGTTCCTGCTCTCCGCACCAAGTCTGTGGTGCGCGTCGCCAGCCCATTCCGGTTCATTCCTGCTCCACGCACCAAGCCAGGGGTGTGTATCGTCAGCCCGGTCCGGTCCGTTCCTGTTCCACGCACCAAGCCAGGGATGCGTGTCGTCAGTCCGGCTCCGGCCAGCGGGGCTAGACAGGACCAGGGGTACTTTGGGGGGTTGGAGAGGAAGTGGGGATCAAGCCCGGAGCCGGAGCCGCCGCCGAGGAGGAATGCCCACCCAGCCCTCCCCTGTTTTTGCTCGTATTTAGGCGCGGTCGCAGTCCGCGCCTTTAGGGGGGGGTACTGTCACACACTGGCTCGGGGACTCATTATGTTGAGCCAGGGTGTGTTCATTCTATGTTTTCTGTTTCTTTGGTGGGTGTTCTAGGTTGTCTATTTTCTATGTTTGCCGGTGTGACTCCCAATCAGAGGCAACGAGTGTCAGCTGTCGCCTGGTTGTCTCTGATTGGGAGCCATATTTAATCTGTCGGTTTTTCCTTTGGTTTTGGTGGGTTCTTGTTTCTAGTTGGTTTAGTTTCATCGTGAACTGTCACGTTACCGTCTTTGTTTGTTTTGATCGTGTTTTCACTCAATAAAGAGTATGTGTGCCTGCAACGCTGCGCCTTGGTCTACTGGATATAACGATCGTGACAATATCCACAGTAAAACGAGTCCTATATCGACATAACCTGAAAGGCCGCTCAGCAAGGAAGAAGCCACTGCTCCAAAACCGCCATAAAAAAGCCAGACTACGGTTTGCAACTGCACATGGGGACAAAGATCATACTTTTTGGAGAAATGTCCTCTGGTCTGATGAAACAAAAATAGAACTTTTTGGCCATAATGACCATCGTTATGTTTGGAGGAAAAAGGAGGTGCTTGCAAGCCGAAGAACACCATCCCAACCGTGAAGCACGGGGGTGGCAGCATCATGCTGTGGGGGTGCTTTACTGTAGGAGGGACTGGTGCACTTCACAAAATAGATGGCATCATGAGGAAGGAAAATTATGTGGATATATTGAAGCAACATCTCAAGACATCAGCCAGGAAGTTAAAGCTTGGTCGCAAATGGGTCTTCCAAATGGACAATGACCCCAAGCATACTTCCAAAGTTGTGGCAAAATGGCTTAAGGACAACAAAGTCAAGGTATTGGAGTGGCCATCACAAAGCCCTGACCTCAATCCTATAGAAAATGTGTGGGCAGAACTGAAAAAGCGTTTGCGAGCAAGGAGGTCTACAAACCTGACTCAGTAACACCAGCTCTGTCAGGAGGAATGGGCCAAAATTCACCCAACTTATTGTGGGAAGCTTGTGGAAGGCTACCCGAAACGTTTGACCCAAGTTAAACAATTTAAAGGCAATGCTACCAAATACTAATTGAGTGTATGTAAACTTCTGACCCACTGGGAATGTGATGAAAGAAATAAAAGCTGAAATAAATAATTATCTCTACTATTATTCTGACATTTCACATTCTTAAAATAAAGTGGTGATCCTAACTGACCTAAGACAGGGAATTGTTACTAGGATTAAATGTAAGGAATTGTGAAAAACTGAGTTTAAATGTATTTGGCTAAGGTGTATTCCGACTTCAACTGTATTACTCAATCCCATATGAAATTGAATTTTACATCTTTAGCATGTAAATAACTGAGGTGGGCTATTTTTCTGAATCATAGGCTATGGTTATATATGCTAGTGTTTATGCTGCTTAGTATGTACTTACAAAATATAATTAGTTTCAATAAAAGTTTTGAAAACAATGTAAAAACAGGAGGAGACCTCTCTACCTTGCAAGCACGCTCCCGCCCCCCAGAGGTTCCCCGCGCCCAGTTGCTAAGGGTTTCCGAGTACGCGCCGAAGGCACGGATACGCGCATTCCAGTCTCCGTCCTCTGCTAGACATGGCGGCGGATCTAAACCCTGACTGGCTCTCCTGCCTGCCTTCTTCTTGGAGTTATGGGGTTACTCCGGACGGAAGGATATTCTTCATCAAGTAAATATTCTCAGGATACAGCACATGGAAGTGTATTGGCTTTGTTTCGACGTGTTTGTTTATGTCTGTTATTTGCGTGTTCACCTTCTCCCCGTATCTTACCCAACAGTGAAGAAGCCAAGAGTACGACCTGGCTGCATCCCGTCACCGGAGAGGCCGTCATAACGGGGCACAGAAAAACCCCAGGTAAAAACGGTTCTCATCGAACTCTTCCATTCGTTACATACCGCAAGAGTCTCGGTTTTAAAGGGTTTCAGAAACCACCGAGAAACGTTGAGCGAAGACTCCCTGCCGCAAGCAACAGCCGTCTATCTCTCTCTCTCTCCTCTGCGCGAGGATCACCAAGTTGAGCGGTCAACTAATGTCACCTAGGCATTGCGACAGAGTTGTTGAAAGTTCCGTCACGTAGGCATTCACAATCGTAAACGAATAAGTTAGTTTTTTACATTATTGTTTGCCACTTGCCAGGGTTGTAGCCTACACTGTAATTAAGCCCGTAGTCGAAGCAGTGGGCAGTTATTTTGTAACAATTGTAACTACAGCTGTTGATAAAATGATAACATGAAACATTGATGCGTAACTCATTACAAATGTTGAATTCAACAAATGTTTGTATTGTTGTGAAAATGACTACACTTGCGGGTAAGGATGTTATTGTTACCATTCCATATCCACTGCAACAGAGGGAAGAAATCGTGAGCGGAATGCATAGGTCCTCACACAGTGAATGCTTAGGAAACAGCCTTTTACAATGTTACATTTAAATGGCTCCTATCAATACAATAGGTTGAATAACGGATACGAATGGACATGACGATGAGGCTATTCTATGATCCGCACTAGGCTATATCATTAATGGATAGCATAGCGGTAGGCTATACATTTTGCGTAAGGGGCTGGCGTGGGAAACGGTGTTTTCGGTCACGCGCAGATCTCTGCTCCTATCTCAAGAGCCGCTTGTGTGTGTTGCAATATAGTTCTCTCGTAGCCTATTCATTACTCCACCCTCTTCCCCCCCTCTCTTTCCTGCATAGATTTACCAACGGGATGGGAGGAGGGATATACGTTCGAAGGAGCCCGCTGCTTCATCAAGTGAGTTCGATTTTCAAAGCCACCGCGCTTTATGGAAACACTTTATATTTGTCCTCTCTTACTGTCGCTGGCAGGCTGCTTTGTTTGACGGCAGTTGAGATTTTCACATTCTCTCCCGCTGCCCTTCTGGAGTATTTTGGAAATATTTCCTCCTCCTTCCCTTCTTATGAACACACACACACAGTTCGAGGTCTCGTTTTCCCTCAGAACAAGTCATTACTGTCTGTGATGGAGTTTGCCAAGCCAGTGTGACTCACAGCTCTAGGCTGAACAGGCTTTACTTGTTGGCGCCTCCTTCCCTCGGGACACTACGCTGCTAGACCCGTGTGTACCTGTGTGTACCTGTGTGTACCTGTGTGTGTACGTAGGTGTGCACTCGCACCCGAGACACTACATTATTAAACCTCTGAAATCGGCTTGAGTTTGTTGCACATTCATATTTGGGTTGATAAGTCAGTGTTTGAAGAAACACATGTATATAATGTTATAAGCCCTGCAGTGCTACTCAGTTGGCTTTCCTTTACTGCTATCTCTTCTGATTCTCTGCTATGGCCATTTGGAGAGTAGCATCTGACACATACAGTGAGCTAATAGCATGTGCTATAAATTGGTTCACTAACTGGAGTGTGTTTTGTATCTCAGGGCATACATACTGTACCACGGCTGTGAATTAGTGGGTGATTATTTAGTGTCACTGTCAGTGATTCCTCTCACTCTTCCACATCTTTGCGGAGTATTATTATGGCACGCTGCTGATGGCACGGACTCAAGTTGGACCGTAGGCTGAAAAAATATAATTGGCTGAATCACTGCCACATTTTTAGATGGGGATATCTTTCTCAAACAGAAAAAGAGCAGCATTTTGGACTGAGAACAATTAGGCCTATTTTGTCCAGTTTATGTTTTGACAGCAGTGCATGGTGTGCTGTTTTGCAATTTGCACTGCCCAGGATTGCTGAAATTCTTCTCAAATTCCTTGCCGGTCAGCCCATGTATTGGGCCATTATGCAGGCCTTATGACCTCCATGCCCTTGTACATCCCTACATCTCGGAAGGAACTTGATGCTCTTTGATTGTCCAATGCCAATCCAAGAAGAGGGTTTAGAGAGATTGGACACAGAGATTTATGTCCCTCTCTCTCTTTCTCTCTGGTGTTGAGGTGGTCCCATGGGACCCAGACAGTGGGCCACTGGAGGGTGTGTGTGTGTGTGTGTGTGTGTGTGTGTGTGTGTGTTTGTGTTCACGACCCAGCCTGTGTCCTCGTGACACCCGTTAATACACTGGGATTCTCCTCTCAGTTCCCCTTTGTCCAAGTGTACCTGGAGACAGAACCAATCCAAGGAGAACTGTTTGATGTTTCCTCCTCTGTTTCAGTAAACACTCCCTAGAGTCAGTGCCCTACCTAGTGCATGCTCCCTGAAGTACACTAGTTCACAGTGGCTGGCCAGCCAGAACAGGCAGCTAGCCTAGTGTAGCGTAACCCTGTATGCACTCTAAGCCCTTTGACTCAGACTCTGAACGCATGACAGATCTAAACCCACTGAGGACTATGGAAGTGTCTCCACCACACTTCCCACCAGACAAAAACATACCATAATTCAGAGTCCTCTACCTCCCACTGAGAACATTTTACTTTTTCTGGTAATTAAAAATACCGGTGTAAAAAAAAACGTCCCATTTCTTTCAGTATCCAACCTGCCCAGTCATGATGTAACAAATAAGACGTCAGCACCTGACGTTGCTTCAACTAGCTAATATTGCCCACTGGGATATTGCTGTTGTGGTTGAAACCTTTAATGACCACCCTTATGGCTGTGTCTCTCACCTCTGTGTGTCACGCTGGCTTCTACAGTATTACCTCAGCAGCAGGTGGAATGCTGCCAGAGATGAGGAATGATACAGCTCATTTATTATTCCTGGGCTGTGTGGAGTCACAGAGGGGCTCACTCTAAAGGACACACACACACACACACACACACACACACACACACACACACACACACACATTTACTTTACAGATCCCATTCATCAATGACCAGGTTGTTTTCACCTAGCATCTTTAATTCACTTATCCCTCTCTCCCTTTAGCCTTCAAATAATTTCTGCACTGGCGCACACAGTATGGCTGGATCCCAAATGGCCCCTATTTCCTATGTAGCACAGTACTTGTGAACAGGGCCCATAGGACTCTGGTCAAATGTAGTGCACTATATAGGGAAAAGGGTGCCATTTGGGACCCGAGGAGGGAGGGACCTGCTGGACGAGCAGATGTATACACTTAGAATAAAGGATGAAAGCCTGCACACAGCATATGCAGCTCCCGAGTGATTTGATATACCACTAACCACAATATAGAGAACGTTTCAGCTAGCTGCAGTAGCCTTCATAAGGGTGTTTTGGATGTGAATATTACTCACATTGGACGATTTATGTAGCTCACACAGGGATGCGGTCCAAATGGCACCCTATTCCCTATGGGCCCTGGTCAAAAGTAGTACACTTTTTATAGGGAATAGGGTGCCATTTGGGATGCAACCCAGGAGTGGTAGAGAAAGCTAAGGATGAGGAGCCATGTTTAAGACATGCAGTGTGGATTCATTTCACTCTCCATCCCCTGCTTCCCACGCTGGTTTCTTGAAGTGAGAGAGGAGGAAGGAGGAATGAATGAGAATAGGGAAGTGGTTGGAGGATATGACCTGTAACTGACACTTGGAGAGTAGGTGGGGGATGCGTAGGCAAAGAGAGCCAGTCAGACCGCCTCGGTAGACAGACAAGGCTGTGTGTGTGTGTGTGTCTGTCTGTCTGTTTGTGTGTGTGTGTGTGCTGCAGTCCTCTCCTCTAGCTTAGTTTGGCAGCTGGGGGAGTGCTTGGGGAATACCACAAAATAAACAGTTAGAGAAACATGGCCTGCTCCCTTTGTTCTCCACGCCCACTGGTGAATACTGCTCTCTCATTGGAGGAGGATGAGAGGTGGAGGCTCTAGCCCCGCCTCTTTAACTCAGATCAGGTTTTGGGGCTTAGGCCTGTTTGTGGTGCCTGTGTGTGTGTGGAGCCTACAGACGAGGCCACGAAGCAACATTAAGGAGAAGTGACATAGCTAGCGGTCTCGGCTTTACTGCAGCACTCTCCATAGTGGAATTCTCAATAGGCTGTGTTAATGAAACAAGCTGTGGTGTATGTCTAGATGCACCCTAAGGATTGGAGTTTCAATTTGAGAATGGTGCTGCATTGGAATGATGTCGAGAGAGGTTTCTGTGTGTCAGGCTAAATAGAGCAATCTGACGGAGGTGAGCGGAGCGAGAGATGTAGAACGAGAGAGTGAGAAAACGAGAGAGAGTATCAAAAAAGAGATCTGCTGGTCTGAGAGAGAGGGAGACATGGATGGATAGAGAGAGAGAAGCGGTGTGAGTGAGTTAGTGAGAGCGAGAGCTTTGTTAATAGGATAAGAGCTGGGAATAGGCTGCTAGCTGTCAGGAGGAGATGCAGGTGTTTCCACCGGGATACAAGAGCCACTCAACTTTTCCTGGACATCTGTCAGCAGTGTGTGTACGTTTGTGTCCACACTAATTTCCACCTCTGAGATCATGTGAGCTGTGGTTGAAGTAAAGACAGATCTATAAGTGGGTCGCTGGCTGGGTGGAGCTGCTACACTGATGAAAAGCTTCCTGTCTTTTTTTTGTTTTTTTTGTTAGTCATTTAGCTGACACTAAAATCACACTGGGCCCCCCGTGGGAATCGAACCCACAACCCTGGCGTTGCAAATGCCACGCTCTACCAACTGAGCTCCACTTCGCTCTCACTCACTCTCGCTCTAGCTGGCTCTCAACAGCGGGAGACGAGAGTAAGAATGGTCTGTAACGTTTCTACTGCTGATTGTTTTGACACCAGCAGGTGATGACAGCCCCCTGTCAAGGCTGTGGTGTGATTCACTAGAGACACTCTAAACTCTATGGCTTTTCAGCAACACTGTCCTATTGCTCTTCCACTTCCTCCCTAAACACAACACGCCTCTGGTTCCACGCCACAAGCCACTAATGAATGAAACCACCTGCTGTGAATACGAGTATAATTTTCTGCTAACAATAAGCTGTGAAAAGGCTGTTTGTCTATCAATCAATCTTATTTTATAAAGCCATTTTTACATCGGCAGTTGTCAGCAAGTGCTTATACAGATACCCAGCCTAAAACCCCAAAGAGCAAGTAATGAAGATGTAGAAGCACATTGTACGGTACGTCCCAAATGGCACCCTATTCCCTATGTAGTGCACTACTTTGACAAGAGCCCTATGGGCCCTGGGCGCCAGGCACGACTTAGCCCTATGGGCGCCAGGCATGAATCAAGTGGGCTTGCCTGTGTTTCTGCATCGGGCCTGGGTACAGAGGAGAGCACACGCCTCCCTCTGCAGTCTCCTGCTGTAAGATGTGTCTGTGTCCCGCTTCAAGTAAATGTGTGTGTGTATTGCAGTCTGTATTAGTATTTTGGAATTGTGTATTCATGGCATGTGTATAATAAATAAAGTACAACGAGATATGCATTAAGTTGTACTAAAAATGCATTGTCAATAAGTAACGTTTCGATTGGATTGAACACACTCAGGCTTTGCACTGAACCCTGGCTAGGAATGGGAGGTTAGTGGTAAATCAGGTCAGTGATATTTCAGATGCTGACAGATGGCCCAATAGAGGGAGAGCGCATTGGTCGCAGTTCCAATTGTCCCCAACGTGATTAATCAGACTATGGGAATCAGTAGTGTGTGTGTGTGTGTGTGTGTGTGTGTGTGTGTGTGTTAAGTGTGCACGTGCCAAGACTGTTGAAGATGTGAGGGGCTCCCCAGGTCTGCCACTGCATTAATGCGTACAGTTGGTTAGAGAGCGAGAGAGAGGAGGAGGAGGAGGAGGAAGAAGAAGAAGAAGAGAGTGAGAGACTGACAGTCTCTCCACAGGCAGTAACTTTATTTAGTGAAAGCCTTTCCTCACTGCTCTGTTCTTTCCTCTGCAATGCTCTTTAGAATGGCCTTCCCTGCTGTGTCTGAATAGCAGGCGTAATGGTGTGTGTGTGTGTGTGTCTGTCTGTGCGCGCGCCTACCGGCGTGGGTGTGTGTTTCCATACTTTGCTCAATATTTTAGTCTGTTCACCTAGCTACCTTCCAATCACATATTCTTGTCCAATTTCATTGACGTGTTCCCTCTGCACTGTCCTCACTGCACCCGTAATGTCCTGAGTAGTGCTGTTCGTTAGGACACTAAGGCTGTGTTGACACAGGCAGCCCAATTCAGCTTTTCTTTCCACTAATTGGTCTTTTGACCAGATCTTTTCTCATCAGATTTTTTTCTGCAGCTGATCTGATTGGTCAAAATACCAATTTGTGGAAAAAAAAGATCAGAATTGGGCTGCCTGTGTAAACGCAGCCAAAGTCTTGTTTACTTACTAGTGACCAGACAGGGAGGGATGGGAGCCAGCGCCAGATACATGTTACACTCCGTACTCAGAGGAGGATTGGCCTCAGGGACTCCGGTTTAGGTTAACCTATTGTAGCTCCATGTGGAAACAGATACACTATGCCATTGCTAATGCTAATAGTGTTATTAAAAGCATAACATTTGTTTTGTTTGGTGATGTGGAAAGCATGCGAGTCTCGAGTCTGCCCGGCAACCTATTATTGGAAATTAAAGTGTTTAGCTGGATTCTCATACAGTGTTTTATAGAATATAGCTTTGTGTTCTTTTAAGAAGGGAATGATATCCTCTAATTCACTTTGATCCACTCCACCCATCATTCTCCCTGTAATCTCTCTGTGACGACAGACACTTTCATTTCTAAGGAGCGATGATCAGAAAACACTTGGGTACCTTGATCTCTTATCTACACAAACAGAAGGTCATCGGCTAGTGAACAAATACAGGATAATGTTTGAATCCTTAGTTGTTGTGGAGAACCAGACCTTACCGACCTGTTGGTTCAGCTGCGAGCGTTGATCCTCCATGATCACACGAGGCTGCTGCGTTGATCATGTGTTCCAGTAGACGAGCATGACTGCCAGAGGTATGATCTGTTTCAAGGTCCCATGACTACAGACAAGGAAGTGAACTGAAGGTGAACACTTTGCTGTTGGAGTGTTTTGATGCCGTTTGTTTCATCGTGTTATCTCAGGATGAAGTCTTTGCTATTTGACTGTTTTTTTGATGTAGGTCTAGTTGTTTCATCGGATATGTTTCCGTGGTACACAGCAGGTAGAGCTCTGCATTGATTTGTCTGGTGGTGTTACTGCAGAGAGGAGCAGACTATTTTACCTCTCCGCTCAGTCTGCGGCATTGGGAGGATGGAACACTGCTCAAAAACACTTGATAATGACCTCACTGCACCAAAAGCAACATGGGGATCGGATCATTAGCCCAATTCATCATCCAACTCTAATCCTTGTCAATAAAGAAATTCTCTGGTGTAAGTGGTAACTGAAAAATAGAATGAATCCTAATTCCCAGTTGTGGCTCTATTAGATTAGGAGGGGCTTCAAAGTAGGAGTCTGGAGGAATGGTGGAGACCTGACCTTGTGTAGCGTCTCATGAGAACCTCACTGTGGCTGTAGGGCAGTTTTTCTCCCACTCAGGACAAACACACACACGCTCACACAAAGACATAAGGCAAAGGGATCAGGCCATTAATATGGTATTAGGTCATAATAATGGTGCCATTATATGATGGCCTGTTATTATGATATCATATCGTTATAATAATAGTGTAATGCGTCATAATATAGGTAATAGATATGCCTAGAAAAACTGTCATCTTTTGAGATGACAAACAGCAGACGTGGAAGCATAATGTCTCATGGGAGGGACAGGCAAATGGAGAACATATAGAGATGGAGGAGTTATATTCACTTTAGTTTTCATGGACATTATGTCCTCTGGTTCTTTTTAATTAGATCAACTCTGACAACCTCTTTGGGTTAGACTGGTACTAGGAGACAGATGTTGACCCACTCAGCAGACTCACTGTGGCTGAAAAGCCAGTTGGTTGAAGGGGTATTCAAATCCTAACCTATGCGGTCCGGACTACTGCTGGTTTTCCGTTCTACCTGATAGTTAATCGCACCCACCTGGTGTCCCAGGTCTAAATCAGTCCCTGATTAGAGGGGAAGAATGAGGGGGGAAATGCAGTGGAACTGGCTTTGAGGTCCATATTTGATTGACAGCCTATTTTGGTAAAGCTCTGAAGGTCTAGCAGGTTGAATGTGTATGAGTAGGCCTAGATCTCTGTATTGGGCAGTCAGGTCCCTCTGTGTTGTGGCTGATATTACAGGCCTGTGGTCAGTTAGCCCCTCTGTTTTGTGTTGTGGTCTGACATACAGTCGTGGTCAAAAGTTTTGGTCTTCACAAAGTTCGCTGCTTCAGTGTTATGAGATATTTATGTCAGATGTTACTATGGTATACGGAAGTTTAATTACAAGCATTCCATAAGTGTCAAATGCTTTTATTGACAATTACATTAAGTTTATGCAAAAAGTCAATATTTGCAGTGTTGCCCCTTCTTTTTCAAGACCTCTGCAATCCGCCCTGGCATGCTGTCAATTAACTTCTGGGCCACATCCTGACTGATGGCAGCCCATTCTTGCATAATCAATGCTTGGAGTTTGTCAGAATTTGTGGGTTTTTGTTTGTCCACCCGCCTCTTGAGGATAGACCACAAGTTCTCAATGGGATTAAGGTCAGGGGAGTTTCCTGGCCATGGACCCAAAATGTCGATGTTTTGTTCCCCGAGCCACTTAGTTATCACTTTTGCCTTATGGCAAGGTGCTCCATCATGCTGGAAAAGGCATTGGTCGTCACCAAACTGTTCTTGGATGGTTGGGAGAAGTTGCTCTCGGAGGATGTGTTGGTACCATTCTTTATTCAGGCTGTGCTCTTAGGCAAAATTGTGAGTGAGCCCACTCCCTTGGCTGAGAAGCAACCCCACACATGAATGGTCTCAGGTTGCTTTACTGTTGGCATGACACAGGACTGATGGTAGCGCTCACCTTGTCTTCTCCGGACAAGGTGTTTTCTGGATGCCCCAAACAATCGGAAAGGGGATTCATCAGAGAAAATGACTTTACCCCAGTCTTCAGCAGTCCAATCCCTGTACCTTTTGCAGAATATCAGTTTGTCCCTGATGTTTTTCCTGGAGAGAAGTGGCTTCTGTGCTGCCCTTCTTGACACCAGGCCATCCTCCAAAAGTATTTGCCTCACTGTGCGTGCAGATGCACTCACACCTGCCTGCTGCCATTCCTGAGCAAGCTCTGCACTGGCGGTGCCCCGATCCCGCAACTTGCTGGACTTTCTTGGGCGCCCTGACGCCTTCTTCACAACAATTGAACCTCTCACCTTGAAGTTCTTGATGATCCGATAAATGGTTGATTTAGGTTCAATCTTACTAGCAGCAATATCCTTGCCTGTGAAGCCCTTTTTGTGCAAAGCAATGATGACGGCACGTGTTTCCTTGCAGGTAACCATGGTTAACAGAGGAAGAACAATGATTTCAAGCACCACCCTCCTTTTAAAGCTTCCAGTCTGTTATTCTAACTCAATCAGCATGACAGCGTGATCTCCAGCCTTGTCCTCGTCAACACTCTCACCTGTGGTAACGAGAGAATCACTGACATGATGGCAGCTGGTCCTTTTGTGGCAGGGCTGAAATGCAGTGGAACAGTTTTTTGGGGATTAAGTTCATTTTCATGGCAAAGAGGGACTTTGCAATTCATCTGATCACTCTTCATGACATTCTGGAGTATATGCAAATTGCCATCATCAAAACTGAGGCAGCAGACTTTGTGAAAATTAGTATATGTGTCATTCTCAAAACTTTTGACCACGACTGTACTTGCCTGGCTACCCAGACTCCTTGCTCCGGCCAAACACTACGCCACGCCCACGGACGTTAGTTTCTTCTCTGCAATGAGTCTGGATCTGAGTACCTCCCCAACCCTTCACCGAATGCCAACCCGTTCAGGGCCAGCTGATTGGTCCAGAAACCAATGGGTTGGGCCAGAGCCAGAACACATGTGGGTAAAGCGACAGTTAGAAAATTCGTCATTGGCTTTTTTACTCTGATTGATTAGAGACAATCCAATCGCTGATGACTTTGTTTTGTACAACACCCCTCATTTTGACATCACCACAAATTACTTCAATGATGGCAGTCTCAGACTAAAGTATGTGGCGGACAACAGAGCAGCAGTAGAATCATTTAGTGTGAGTCGTCGGGCTACTGATATTTTTTATTTTTTATTTAACCGTTATTTAACTAGGCAAGTCAGTTAAGAACAAAGTATTATTTACAATGATGGCCTACCATCATTGCAGAGATATGCAGTCTGTGTTTTGTTGTGGCTGACATAGGGTTTTGTGGTCTGTGGTTAGCCAGTGATTTACTGCCCCTCCCTAGATAAGAGGCCCTCCCTCTGATCCACAGGAAGTCAAGCCCACAGGCCGCAGGACACAGACTAATCTACTTCCTATCCATGTGAGAACGGTGTCATGGTAACTGCAGCTGTTCTGTGTCGTGCCCCCCCCCCCCCCTCTCTGTGTTCAGTTTTTCTTCATGTCACCAACCAAGCTTTAAAAGCATGATTTGATATCCATTTGTCCTGTCTGTCATGCTTGTCTGGAGCCGCGCCACAGGACAGGACAAACTGATAGTCCCCTGAGGTCAGTATAAACAGTCATTGTGAAATCCGACAGCACTGGACACAGATCCACTACAGACAAGACTGTTGGTGCTTTACACATAGACTGTTTACTGCAGTCCAAGTCACGCTATATTCTTCAACTGTGTACTTTCAAACTGAATTTGCTCTAGCTGGCTACTGATACTGCGCGGAAATAGGCTTTAATACGAAGAGTGTGTCATTGTGGATGCGATTGTGTGACTGCTTTATCCAAGCATCAGATTTGTCTGTGGAAAGTGGAAATGAAAGTTTCCCAGAAGGACAGACCATGGTGTTCAGCAGTGGAGTGGCTTGGGCTTTTCTCATCTGAAACTGGATGCTCTATCACCCCTCCCTCTTCCTCTGAGACCCAGGGATCAACTGTAATTAACACCACTGTTTCAACAGGGTGATAGAGCTCAACGGCTAAACACACACACACTCACACACACACACACTGCAGCTAAGCTTCAGTCATATTTAAGGTATTACGAAGAGAAGCATCTGTTTGGATTACTGTACGTGATGATTCACATCCAAATATCCTCCACCCTTTCCTAAGAGTTTCTCCCTCAATCACTCCCAACTTTGAATTACTTTATTTTGGAAAATGTCTATTTATTTATCTGTTGGCTCTTAGTGATTCTGGTCAGAAAAAAACGTACCTAGCCTACTGTAACCTAAGGAGAACCCCCCCCCCCCACAAAGTGCATAAACAGGAATTTTAGGTTCAAATGTTCATACTCTCAGCTATTCTGTAACCTTCTTAATGACTCTGGTCAGATAGCATCAATTGAAAAGTAATTGGCTGCTCAGCTGTCTGTAAGTGTCATAGTAATCAGCTGTGACGCATAAAATCACCTCCTGAGAGCCTTTACAATGGCCGTGTGTGTTCGTATATTCACACATCTCTACTTCTCTGTTTTCCCCCATCACCCTCAACACAATAACTGTCCAAATGGTGGAATTACTGATGTGAATAAGAGGAGAGATCCTATGCCATGCCGTATTATGTCTGCTAATAAAATATATTGATGTGGTCGTTGGGAGTGAAATTAGCTGGTTTAGGAGTAGCTGTTTAAATCTGGGGCTGACTGGTGAGAGAGGAAGGGAGAGGCGGAGCATACTGTTTACCGCCTGCCTGTCTGTCTGTCTGTCTTCTCAGCCCCCTGTAATACCCCTTTCAAACCAATATGTTTTACCGTCAACTTTACCATGCTGCCAACTTCTTGCTGCCTTTTCTTTATATCTGAAAGGTATTGATGACAACAAAGCCTGTACTTGTATTTCCGCCAACCGACCTAGTCATGATTGTGGTAATGTATTTAAAAGTCCCGCCAACCGACCTAGTCATGATTGTGGTAATGTACTTAAAAGTCCCGCCAACCGACCTAGTCATGATTGTGGTAATGTATTTAAAAGTCCCGCCAACCGACCTAGTCATGATTGTGGTAATGTATTTAAAAGTCCCGCCAACCGACCTAGTCATGATTGTGGTAATGTATTTAAAAGTCCCGCCAACCCCTCAGTAAAAACGTCACCTTTCATCTTACCCGCTTTGGCACGTATTAAATCATGAACATTCTTTTGTTGTCCGACATCAAACTTGTCAGTCACAAAGCTTCACAGAAATGCTTTTAATGCATTTTTCCCCCTCTCCATTTAAATGTATGTGGTGATATCCTTGACCTGTTCTTGTCTATCATCACAGAAATGCTTAGGCATTTAGCCTGGGGGAACGCACACTGCCACTTCATCATGTTTTTCTTGACTTTGACAAGTAAATATTTAAAGGCCCTTATATTTAGCTAATACGTGATGGGTCAAAAGCAACCGTTTCTAACTTAGCCTCCTAGCGTTTGGTAGTTTATCTGTCTTCAGACAAAATAACTGGTGGGGAGTTTGAAAGGAGAAAAGTTCATCCAGGTGTGTCTTGTCTGTGTTAATGAACAAAATAAGAGCTGATTTTCATCTGCATGGCGCAGCCATGTAGCCTATAGGCTGCACAAACCAGTCACAAACTCAAAATATGCTATTCTATTATTTTGAAAATAAATTGTATTGGTCTTATAATGTTTCTTAGGACCTGCATAAAGAAGTCAATAATGGATTTATTTGATGGTGTATGCTTTGCCACGCTTTAAATCATGAACATTTCATTGTTGTTTTCTGACATCAAACTTGTCCTTGTCATAATGAAAGAATATAAACACATAAATGTCATGACATCACAGCAGCCTGGTTTCAATAGCAACATTACATACTACATTTTTTTCACCCAAAAAACCATAAATTTTAAAATGTATTTAGGATATGTCAATCTAACAAGCCAGGCAACTAAAAACAACTTTCTGGACAGTGTTTTGGTTCATTGCATACCTAACTGGCTATCCAGCTCATATAATTACCAGAACATATCTGACAACGTTTTGCATTTAACTGTAGCCAACCTTTTATTCACCATAACAGGAAAATTAACACATTACAAGGTAATTATTTACAAGTATGGCGAGCTGCTAACTTACTGTTGAGAATGTGAAGAATTAATTAATTTAAACCGAGGAATTTAGGACATGCTGCTGTCTCGTCCGGTTACCATGACAATGGTTGCAAAACAACCGGGTCAAAGTTGAATGTCTCTTGCCCCTTGCTGGGTAAAGCAATGGCTATATAAAAGGTGAAGGCCGACAAGAAAGATGTAAAATTGGGCTATTTGAAAAGGATCATATAAACTTTGCCCAATTGTTTTTGACAAGCAACATACCATAAATCCTATGTGAAAGGAGTATGAGAGTCCCACAGTCCTTGTATGGCAACACATAGCAGGCGGTGTGTGTGTGTGCCCGTCTCTCCTGCGGTGAAGTGAGGGAAGAGGTCATCAGGCATATGCTCACGGGTTGTCCAGGTTATCCAGGGGCATACACAAAACACAGAGGTGTGTGTGTGCCTGCCTGTGTGTGTGTGTGTGTGTTAGGCCAAACAAAAGACAGATCATCTCTGTGAATCTCAATGCCATTGTTTGTTAATCAGTCATATAATCTAGAAGACTGACATAAACATTAGCTTGCAGCTACATTCTCCTCCAGTTCCATCCACACAGTTGTCTTTCTATTCCATCCCTCGTGTTTCCTGACCTTGTCTCTCGTGTGTTTGTGTGACTGTGTGTGATTCCAGTACATCATGTCCTGCTGGTCAGAGAGGGGTTAGTTTAGGAGGCCCAGTGCCAAACAACAGCTGATCCTAACAAAGTCCTCTTGGCCAGATAAAACCGTGTCAAGAGTTACCCTCCCCATGGATCTCTGGCTCTCCTCTCTCGCGTTCCCAAATTGTTCTACTTCCAATAATTCCCTCAAATTCCCGCCTGGCTCTGTGTACAGTGCATATCCTCAGTGTTGAGTGTTCATGCTGTCCTCTGTTCTTTACCGGGGTGGGGTTTATACACAACATTACCAAAAGTATGTGGACACCTGCTCGTTTCCATTCAGCCATGAGCATTAGTGAGGTCGGGCACTGATGTTGGGCGATTAGGCCTGGCTCGCAATTGGCGTTCCAATTCATCCCAAAGGTGTTCGATGGGGTTGAGGTCAGGGCTCTGTGCAGGCCAGTCAAATTCTTCCACACCGATCTCGACAAACCATTTCTGTATGGACCTCGCTTTGTGCACAGGGGTATTGTCATGCTTAAACAGGAAAGGGCCTTTTCCAAACTGGTGCCACAAAGTTGGAAGCACAGAATCGTCTAGAATGTCAGTGTATGCTGGAGCGTTAAGATTTCCCTTCACTGGAACTAAGGGGCCTAGCCCGAACCATGAAAACAGCCCCAGACCATTATTCCTCCTCCACCAAACTGTACAGTTGGCACTATGCATTGGGTTAGGAGCATTTTCCTGGCATCCGCCAAACCCAGATTTGTCCGTCGGACTGCCAGATGGTGAAGCGTGATTCATCACTCCAGAGAACGCGTTTCTACTGCTCCAGAGTCCACTCCAGCTGACGCTTGGCATTGCATATGGTGATATTAAACTTGTGTGCGGCTGTTCGGCCGTGGAAACCCATTTCATGAAGCTCCCGACGAACAGTTATTGTGCTGATGTTGCTTCCAGAGGCAGTTTGGAACTCAGTAGCTTCAGCACTCTGCGGCCCCGTTCTGTGAGCTTGTGTGGCCTACCACTTTGCGGCTGAGCTGTTTTTGCTCCTAGACGTTTGCACTTGTCAGCAACAGGTGTGCCTGGAATAGCGAAATCCACTAATTTGAAGGGGTGTCCACATACTTTTATATATACAGTGGGGAGAACAAGTATTTGATACACTGCTGATTTTGCAGCTTTTCCTACTTACAAAGCATGTAGAGGTCTGTAATTTTTATCATAGGTACACTTAAACTGTGAGAGACGGAATCTAAAACAAACATCCAGAAAATCACATTGTATGATTTTTAAGTAATTAATTAGCATTTTATTGCATGACATAAGTATTTGATCACCTACCAACCAGTAAGAATTCCGGCTCTCACAGACCTGTTCGTTTTTCTTTAAGAAGCCCTCCTGTTCTCCACTCATTACCTGTATTAACTGCACCTGTTTGAACTCATTACCTGTATAAAAGACACCTGTCCACACACTCAATCAAACAGACTCCAACCTCTCCACAATGGCCAAGACCAGAGAGCTGTGTAAGGACATCAGGGGTAAAATTGTAGACCTGCACAAGGCTGGGATGGGCTACAGGACAATAGGCAAGCAGCTTGGTGAGAAGGCAACAACTGTTGGCGCAATTATTCGAAAATGGAAGAAGTTCAAGATGACGGTCAATCACCTTCGGTCTGGGGCTCCATGCAAGATCTCATCTCGTGGGGCATCAATGATCATGAGGAAGGTGAGGGATCAGCCCAGAACTACACGGCAGGACCTGGTCAATGACCTGAAGAGAGCTGGGACCACAGCCTCAAAGAAAACCATTAGTAACACACTACGCCGTCATGGATTAAAATCCTGCAGCGCACGCAAGGTCCCCCTGCTCAAGCCAGCGCATGTCCAGGCCCGTCTGAAGTTTGCCAATGACCATCTGGATGATCCAGAGGAGGAATGGGAGGTCGTCATGTGGTCTGATGAGACAAAAATAGAGCTTTTTGGTCTAAACGCCACTCGCCGTGTTTGGAGGAAGGAGGATGAGTACAACCCCAAGAACACCATCCCAACTGTGAAGGAGTTGGAAACATCATTCTTTGGGGATGCTTTTCTGCAAAGGGGACAGGACGACTGCACCGTATTGAGGGGAGGATGGATGGGGCCATGTATCGCGAGATCTTGGCCAACAACCTCCTTCCCTCAGTAAGAGCATTGAAGATGGGTCGTGGCTGGGTCTTCCAGCATGACAACGACCCGAAACACACAGCCAGGGCAACTAAGGAGTGACTCCGTAAGAAGCATCTCAAGGTCCTGGAGTGGCCTAGCCAGTCTCCAGACCTGAACCCAATAGAAAATCTTTGGAGGGAGCTGAAAGTCCGTATTGCCCAGCGACAGCCCCGAAACCTGAAGGATCTAGAGAAGGTCTGTATGGAGGAGTGGGCCAAAATCCCTGCTGCAGTGTGTGCAAACCTGGTCAAGACCTACAGGAAACGTATGATCTCTGTAATTGCAAACAAAGGTTTCTGTACCAAATATTAAGTTCTGCTTTTCTGATGTATCAAATACTTATGTCATGCAATAAAATGCAAATTAATTACTTAATCATACAATGTGATTTTCTGAATTTTTGTTTTAGATTCCGTCTCTCACAGTTGAAGTGTACCTATGATAAAAAGTACAGACCTCTACATGCTTTGTAAGTAGGAAAACCTGCAAAATCGGAAGTGTATCAAATACTTGTTCTCCCCACTGTATATAGTGTAGAAAACACAGCTTTGAACAGCTTTCAGACCCTACTGCAGTGTTGTAGTAGTGTAGTTTGTAAGCAAACTCTCAGCTGCAACATCATCCTCGTTGCCTTTGTGACTGTAAAAGTTTGATATATACCAGCATGCTTTGATTTATACCTGCAGTGTCCTGTATCATCCATTGTATGTGTCACGACTTCCGCCGAGGCTGCCCACCCTCCTGGTTCGGGCAGGCTTCGGCGTTCGTCGTCACCGGAGTACTAGCTACTGCCAATCCCATTCTCATCACTCCACTTGTCATGTCTTGTCAATCACACACACCTGGTGCTCATTCCCCTAATTAGTATGTGTATAAGTGTATAAATTTTACCTCCTGCGCCTGACTCCTCCTTTCACACCTCGTCACAGTATGCCTCTCGGTCATACAGAGCTCCCTTGTAAAAAAAGATTTGCATCTCCCTGGGACTTATGTTCAAAGTAACACAAATGTCTTCTCATGAACCATTGGGTTGATCTATATGAAATGTTGCTACTTGGGCTCCCTTTAAACACCTCCCCTCTCCTCATTCTCTGCTGCCTCTGTAATAGCTGGGCTGGGCTGATGCCTCAAAGCTGGAGAGCTTGGCTTGGCTTTGCTGTTCACTCTGTGCCCAGGCCCCATACAGGCCTCCCAGAACAGGGCCTATACATTTCAGATGGGGGGTTTATAGTTCTGGCTATAGTCCTCCCAGTTAGTGTACGAATCCAACTCGGTGTATCAGCCCCACTCTTGGCCCGCTCACTAACCACCAGCAGCCTGACTCCAGGGTCGAGCTCAGAGCTAGGGCACAAGCTGAGGCTGAGAGGGATTTATTAAATAGGTAATGGACTACACTGCCTAGCTTTATAATGATCAGGGGGATCTGGATATTCTGCCTGCGAGGCTTATGATGATTCTGAAATTCCAATCCGTGTTGGCAACTGATTTGGACTGTTTCTATGAGTGATATTCAATATTGTAATATTCTAAATCTGTTTTTTGATGATAAAATCCTCCCAAATCCTCTCATGGAGTCAGATGGATTGAATAGAGAAAAACAAATGGAATGAGAGATTGGGATTGTTGAGGTTAAACTGGTCTCTGTAGCTACTAGAATCAATTGACACTTTTCTTGCTCTGCATTCAAAAGGAGTTAGTTTATCGAAAGTCCGTACAAAATGTAGATGCTTGCCATTTCAAGTTCAGGAATTATTTGATGGCTTTGAATGTGAAAGACTCTGTGTAGTAGATCTTTGTTTCAGATGTAAAATATAGCTGAATTCTTTATGTTTATGCTGCCTTAGGGCCGAGCCAACGGATAAGTGAAGGAGTGTTATCTCTAGGATTTCTCTCCAACAAGGTGTGTGTGTGTGTGTGTGTGCGTCCATACAGATGTACAGTTGGTTGTGTGTGTGTGTGTGGCAGGGTCATTGGGTTTGGTGCTGAGCTGTGCCATCCAATGACACCTGAGGTGAAACAAGCTACCCGTCATCACATTTCTAAATGGCTGCCAAGCTTTCAAGACAGTGTCTGTTTTTCTGCAGTGCTATATGCTGTGTACAACAACAGAACAATACACAGTATATCATTCCACCACTAATGGGATGCCAATAAAGGGGAAGGTGGATAAGGGAGGATTGACATTGGTGCTACATGGGTTGACCTATAGGCCTACAGTTCTGTTACGGTCGAGGTAATAGAGCCCCACAGTGGAGGTGTCATAATACCCATAAAACCTAGCGGTCAAACAGGGAAATGGTTCCAATTGTTTTTCCACCATTCATTTTTCCCATAGGGGATTTTAGAAACACTTCAAATGAGGGCTGTGTTTTGATAAAAGTTACCTTGTCCGAGAGAGATTTTCACGGTTATCAAAACGTCACGTCAGGTTAAGCCTACACAAAACACAGCCCTTATTTTAAGTATTTCTAAAATCCCTTATGGGAAAAATGATTGGAACCATTTCCCTGTTTGACCGCTAGGTTTTATGGGTATTATGACTCATACTGTGGTACTCCATGTGGGTGTGTGTATAATGAGGTTAGCTGAAGTAATATGGTTCTCATCAGGGGTTGGATGGCACCTGGTGGAGATACCTATGTAATTAGGCTGTCGATTTACAGTTGACAGCCTTATTGTTGTTCTCTCTCTCTCTCTCTCTCTCTCTCTCTCTCTCTCTCTCTCTCTCTCTCTCTCTCTCTCTCTCTCTCTCTCTCTCTCTCTCTCTCTCTCTCTCTCTCTCTCTCTCTCTCTCTCTCTCTCTCTCTCTCTCTCTCTCTCTCTCTCTCTCTCTCTCTCTCTCTCTCTCTCTCTCTCTCTCTCTCTCTCTCTCTCTCTCTCTCTCTCTCTCTCTCTCTCTCTCTCTCTGCCTCCTCCTCCTGGTCTTTTACTATGACAATATTATGGTTGATTTAATTAGACCACATTGGCTAAGTGAATTACTGTCAGTCAGGTTGAAATGGAAAGCCAAATTGAACCTGATTTGTGTATGCAGGTCCTCGTACATCTGGGATGGACCAGTGAGGCTTCAAGGTGACAGTTAAAGAGGACAGCTCTCACTCTCGAACTGCTCAGAGGAAAGGAGAGGAGAGAAGGAGGAGAGGTGAATCAGAGAGAAGAGAAATACACTCCTCTCTCTCTGCTCTAGCTCCCAACTCGTAAAACAAGAGGAAAGCTGGCTTTGGCCAGTGGATAGAACATTTATCTCACAAACATTATATTTTAATGGATTTGAAATGTACTACTACTGATTATGTACAGCTTACGGCTTGTACCTGCTCTGCTCTGAGGGAACAGGCTGTTTGGGCAGACTAGATTTAGCTTCACACACTTTTTGATTCAGTGGGAATCAGATGATGTCAGTGTCATTTGCATTGAAAAACGCCTACGGTACACACACACACACACACACACACACATACAGCTAGAATAACCTGCCCTGGTTTTTAAGGAGTGATTCACTCGTCTCTAGTCTCCTGAATGACCTCGGCCCCAGTTTAAATCAACAACACCAGGGTTGTGGGTTCGTTTCCCACGGGGGGCCAGTATGAAGAAAAAAAATATGTATGCACTCACTAACTGTAAGTCGCTCTGGATAAGAACGTCTGCTAAATGACTAAAATGTCAATGTAGATAGAAATACAGCCTGTGTGTGTGTGTATCTGTGAGTGTGTGTGTGTGTGTGTGTGTGTGTGTGTGTGTCATATGGGAATCCAGCAGCCTTAAATATTTCACTAGCATTCCCACCACCAGACTCATTAAACCAGATTAGGTCGCTCTGAATTCTGAATCACAGAGACAGGGTAGAGTGGAGGGACTCTGCATGATAATCACAACACAGACACACGCTTTGACCTGTATCATAATGAGCCTGTCCCCATATACATTATAATGCAGGAAGCATCCTCCTTTCCTCCCTTCCTTGAGCTAGCCTAATCACTGATCTGACTCGACCCGATTGATGAACCGAATGTAGTGAAAACCTTGATTACACCTAGAAGGGAATGGCACCCTATTCCTTGTGTGGTTCACTTAGTGTCCTGGTCATGGGCAAATCCGGCCCGCGAGCCGCAGGAGGTTTCAGTAAAAAAACATAATAGTAAAAAAATACAAAGTATGTAGAAATTATAATGGACCTACAGTGGGGAGAACAAGTATTTGATACACTGCCGATTTTGCAGGTTTTCCTACTTACAAAGCATGTAGAGGTCTGTAATTTTTATCATAGGTACACTTCAACTGTGAGAGACGGAATGTAAAACAAAAATCCAGAAAATCACATTGTATGATTTTTAAGTAATTAATTTGCATTTTATTGCATGACATAAGTATTTGATACATCAGAAAAGCAGAACTTAATATTTGGTACAGAAACCTTTGTTTGCAATTACAGAGATCATACGTTTCCTGTAGGTCTTGACCAGGTTTGCACACACTGCAGCAGGGATTTTGGCCCACTCCTCCATACAGACCTTCTCCAGATCCTTCAGGTTTCGGGGCTGTCGCTGGGCAATACGGACTTTCAGCTCCCTCCAAAGATTTTCTATTGGGTTCAGGTCTGGAGACTGGCTAGGCCACTCCAGGACCTTGAGATGCTTCTTACGGAGCCACTCCTTAGTTGCCCTGGCTGTGTGTTTCGGGTCGTTGTCATGCTGGAAGACCCAGCCACGGCCCATCTTCAATGCTCTTACTGAGGGAAGGAGGTTGTTGGCCAAGATCTCGCGATACATGGCCCCATCCATCCTCCCCTCAATACGGTGCAGTCGGCATCCCCAAATAATGATGTTTCCACCTCCATGCTTCACGGTTGGGATGGTGTTCTTGGGGTTGTACTCATCCTTCTTCTTCCTCCAAACACGGCGAGTGGAGTTTAGACCAAAAAGCTCTATTTTTGTCTCATCAGACCACATGACCTTCTCCCATTCCTCCTCTGGATCATCCAGATGGTCATTGGTAAACTTCAGACGGGCCTGGACATGCGCTGGCTTGAGCAGGGGGACCTTGCGTGCGCTGCAGGATTTTAATCCATGACGGCGTAGTGTGTTACTATTGGTTTTCTTTGAGAATGTGGTCCCAGCTCTCTTCAGGTCATTGACCAGGTCCTGCCGTGTAGTTCTGGGCTGATCCCTCACCTTCCTCATGATCATTGATGCCCCACGAGGTGAGATCTTGCATGGAGCCCCAGACCGAGGGTGATTGACCGTCATCTTGAACTTCTTCCATTTTCTAATGATTGCGCCAACAGTTGTTGCCTTCTCACCGAGCTGCTTGCCTATTGTCCTGTAGCCCATCCCAGCCTTGTGCAGGTCTACAATTTTACCCCTGATGTCCTTACACAGCTCTCTGGTCTTGGCCATTGTGGAGAGGTTGGAGTCTGTTTGATTGAGTGTGTGGACAGGTGTCTTTTATACAGGTAACGAGTTCAAACAGGTGCAGTTAATACAGGTAATGAGTGGAGAACAGGAGGGCTTCTTAAAGAAAAACGAACAGGTCTGTGAGAGCCGGAATTCTTACTGGTTGGTAGGTGATCAAATACTTATGTCATGCAATAAAATGCAAATTAATTATTTAAAAATCATACAATGTGATTTTCTAGATTTTTGTTTTAGATTCCGTCTCTCACAGTTGAAGTGTACCTATTATAAAAATTACAGACCTCTACATGCTTTGTAAGTAGGAAAACCTGCAAAATCGGCAGTGTATCAAATACTTGTTCTCCCCACTGTATATATTTTAAAATAACTGCACTTTTTCTGGGCAGCAAATTGATTTTGGCAAACACATCTGTCCCAAAAAATCTGTGTGGCCCTCCGTTGAATTTCGAAATCCCAATGTGGGCCTTGAGCCAAAAGGTTTGCCCACCCCTGGTCTGTGGTGAATAAAGTATCATTTAAGACTCATTCTCTGATACCATGAACATATAGTACTGTCTGTGCTGTGCTCTTGTGATGAGGTGGTGTTGAAGGATTCAGGCGCAGGAGGGTAAATCACAGAATAACAGGCTTTAATCCGCAAAATACAGGTTTACGCAGAAATGCGTCAAACACACTCCAGGGCACAAAACGGGCGCACTGGAAAATACAAATACTCCCGTCGATACAAAATACACGAGCTCCACCGAGCTTCACTAACCTCCACAATAAACAATCACCCACACAGACAAGGAAGCAGAGGGAACACTTATACAATGACTAATGAGGGAATAAGGACCCGGTGTGTGTGATTGAAGACAAGACAAATGGAGTGATGATAAATGGATTGGCAGTAGCTAGTAAGCCGGTGACGCCGAACGCCGAAACCTGCCAGAACAAAGAGGGGAGGCAGCCTCGGCGGAAGTCGTGACAGCTCTATGTATAGAATGACAGTAAACACGTGGGTGTGTAGGAGTAGGGACACGTGTTTAGTCAGTGAGTGCATCTTCTCCTTAGGCTTAGTTACCAGCATGTGGAGCAGGGACAATATTGGATTACAGAGTCAATGTAAAGAGCCTTGGCTCACTGACTGACTGAATCCTTCCACAAAATGATGTGAGTGCCATTTGTTTTTCTTGTAATCTGTAGCATGATCCCGGGTATTGTGTGTGTGTGTGTGCGCGCACATGTTCCTTTGAACTTTGTGCACGTTTTGTATTTACCCTGACAAAAGACCTGTATAAATGGCACATTGTTCTGAACGCGTGTCCTACCCTGTGACTGTAGCGTGGGGAAATACAACCACAAATCCTCTGAATGTTTCACATCGGTTTGAGTCTCTACAGAACCAATTATAGACGTTCACATCAGGGCTACCCCTCTGCCCCGCCTTCCCTCTAGTCCTAGAGAATAACCTGCCAGGCTTTGATGTGATACTTGTGCTACTGTTCTCTCTCTGTGTGTGTGTGTGTGGGCTTCTTACTTGGGGTTCTATCCTCTGTTAAAGATTGCTTTTGTATTTTTAAAGAGCAGGCACATGATCTAAGGGTAACTGGCCCACACACAAACCCTTAACAAAGGCTTCTTCACACACTGAAGAGTCTCATTAGCAGTACAGTCCCAGGGAGCTGTCTTCTCATTCGCCTCCTCTGCTCTGCTCTGTGCTCGACACCCGTGGACCAGCAATCTAACTACAGATGTTTCTGGAGGTGTTTGGCCTTCATATCTTCATCACGACATACAGCTGGGAACCATCAGCCTCTGGTTGTGGCATTGGTCTCAGAACAGTGGGGACACTGTGTAGTGTGTTTCAGTAGGGTGATCGACGAGATGTGGGCGCACGTACATATCGCATATGCCAATGTGTGGGCATGAGTGTGTGTCTGCAGCAGCTAACAGTGTGGTGTTACCCAGGTTCAAGCATATGTACTAACTCCCTTCATCTCCACTACCACTATCATCTCTCCCTCACACGTCCTGCCAGACCAGACCAGACAGAGTAAGATTTCTTATTCACTGATAAATAATTGGCCCAACAGGCTGGCGAGGTGAACTCTTAAGGGCTTTACAGGATCTCACTCATGGCTGGTGCTGGAATGGAATCAGAAAAACGCCTTAATCACCAGGAGGAGTGATGTAAGTGTGGGATGGAGGATGACTCGGCTAAAAGCTGTGAAAAGTTTGGACAACTTCTGCTTCTTGGCGGAACACTGGGGGCAAGAGGGGATATGAGATTGGTTTTCTAATGCAGGTCATGAATTGAAAAGAAAAGAGAAGCTGGGTTTAGAGTGGCTTTGATATGAGAGGAGAGGAAGACTGGAGAGGATATGAGACAAGGCGAGAGGAGGAGGGGAGAGGATATGTTCTAAGCTGAGGAGGAGAGGGGGAAGAGTTTGGCAGATGCGGTATGCCTCTAATGAGATGTGGTTGTTCTCTTTGTCAGCTTAGTGTCAGAGCTGGGCCTTCCTCGCTTACCCTCTCTCTCGCTTTCTCTCTCTCTCTCTTTCGCTCTCTCTCCATCTCTCTCTCTCTCTCTCTCTCTCTCTCTCTCTGTCTCTCTCTCTCTGTCTCTCTCTCTGTCTCTCTCTCTCTTCCTCTCTCTCTCACCATCTCACCCTCTCTCTCCCCCTCTCAATATATCCCTCTCCCTCTCTCTCTCTCTCTCTTTCCACCCCCCCCCCCCCCCCTTCCTCTCTCTCTCTCCCTCCCTCCCTCCTATCACCAAAGATCTCCACTGCGGCCAGCTGAGTGTGTGTCTCTGTGTGGGAGATGCCGGTTGGTTTTATCCATGCTTAAGAGCGTCTATGGTGGAATACACACCACGCCTGCAGAACACAGCGCTCAGCTAAAGAGAATAGCCCCTCTACTGCTAATGATGTTACGTAAGACAGGGTAAATCCATTCAGTGTGAGGTAACAGAAGAGAGGAGGAGTGAAGAAGTCTTAAAGGAGAGGCAGAGAGACCGAGGGAACGAGGCGGACAGAGAGAGCAGAGTTGTTCTGTGCTGTACTGCCAGTTTATTAGATCGAGGGTCAAACTGGTGCCAGGGTTTCCTCTAATCCCATTCATTGCTAAACGCAACCTACATCTATTATCAGTAGCCCTATCGTGTTGTACCTCTCACAGACAGATGCTGCACTATAGCTGCCTCTCTGTTCGTCTAAAGAGGCTTCAGTATAGATAGAACACGACTCTTAACAGCAACGCTGTGCTGGGGCTACTTAGTGGTGTTATGAAGAGACTTGGCTCCTGTTTCCTTTTGTTCCCCCTCTGCAGCTTCTGATGTGCCCACTACCGTAGGCCTAACTGTAGTCACTGAGCTAAGCTACTCAGAGAATATGCCTATTGGCAGTGGATGGTGAAAAATGTGTGCGCGGGTGTGTGTGTGGCTTAAACCAAAACATCAGTCATAACCAAAACATCAGGCTGTGACAGCACTATACAGTTGTTTTGGGAACTAGAACCCACCTCTGTGATTCCTTCTGTTCAACAAGGACTTCTGGTGCCCTCTCTGCTTGGTTGTGTACGTGCCTCCCCTGACGTGTGTGAGGCACTTGTCTGACCGTGTTTATGTGTGACTGCTCAGTTGCCTCTTGTTCCACGTGTCTGTTCTCTGTTTGCTTTGTGTACTTAGCCTAGCGGTTAGCGCGTTGGGCCAGTAATCGAAAGGTTGCTAGTTCGAATCCCCGAGCCGACAAGTTGAAAAATCTGTCGATCTGGGATATGCAGCAAACAAAAAAACATTTCCATTTCACACCTCACACTCATGCAGTGAAACAGAACAAATATAACCCCCCATTTGACCTTTTGTGGGTAATGGAATGTTTAGAACGTCACCAGAGCTCTAAGGACAATCATCCAACACCATCACACTCATCTGTTCCACTCTACCACTCTAGAATCCTGACACTGTCTCCACCAGCTGGGAGATGAGTTCAAATGCAACAGAAACCACCTCAGAGGAGAGAGATGATGATTATAATTACTAAACCTACCAGTAGAGAAATGGAGCAGAATTAAATGGAGCCGTAGCTATAGTAAACTAGAGAGGAGAGGGAGTCACCTGACAGACTGGATCACTCAGGGGAGCTTAGTACACTGAAACTACAACACGTGAGCAGCATGTTACTCCATGTGCGCCGCCCCATGGGACTCCCGAGTGGTGCAGTGGTCTAAGGCACTGCATCGCAGTGCTAGCTGTGCCACTAGAGATCCTGGTTCGAATCCAGGCTCTGTCGTAGCTGGCCGCGACCGGGAGACCCATGGGGCGGCGCACAATTTGCCCAGCGTCGTCCAGGGTAGGGGAGGGAATGGCCGGCAGGGATGTAGCTCAGTTGATAGAGCATGGTGTTTGCAATGCCAGGGTTGTGGGTTCAATTCCCACGGGGGGCCAGTATAAAAAAATAAATAAAAATAATAATAATAATAATAAAAAAAATGTATTCACTAACTGTAAGTCGCTCTGGATAAGAGCGTCTGCTAAATGACTAAAATGTAAATGTAATGTTAGCAATGTGGAGGATGCATCACTACAGGCATCACACTATAGGAGTTAACACGTGTTCTCCCAGGCAGCTTATATTGTAGGGAGAGTATGGGTGGTTAAAGTTAGGGTGTTAGCTAACTCCTCACCTGGCCGACCCCTGATACAACCTAATCATCCCCAGCTTCCAATTTGACTCTTGGAACTCTTCTCCAGGTTGTTGCTGTAGATGAGAAAGTGTCAAACTACCTGGTAAGAAAAGGGTTAAGCAGAAACCTAAAAAGACATGCTGACAGAAAGACCAGTTAGTCCTGTAGTAGGATTCCCCTTCTTCATGATAGAAGAAGAGCCTCTCTCACGCTCTGCTCCACTGCACACGCTCTATGCTGCACCGCTACGCTATGTGACCTGGATAATGGCTAGAGAGGATCTGTTATTGCTACCTCGTTGTGACACCTGACAACTTCACTTTACAGCAGAGTAGATGACACCTGAACGGCTGGCTGGCTGGTTGACTGGCTGGTTGACTGGCTGGATGACTAGCTGGATGACTGGCTGGTTGACTGGCTGGTTGACTGGCTGGATGACTAGCTGGATGACTGGCTGGATGACTGGCTGGATGACTGGCTGGATGACTGACTGGAAGACAGATTTAGGACAGTAATCCCCTCTCAATGTCATGACCTCACTCTCTTCCTTTCCTGTTTCTAAGCACTGGGTGAGATACTGGAAATGAGAGGTGCAGAAAAAAGATGACTTCAGCGGGAGAAGTATTAAAAGCATTTGAAAGGTTTGCACCTTTTTGCTTCAAGGAACTTGCTGGAGATCGTCGAGCTTCAACGATCCAACCGGTTTCGCACGTCTCTCCCCCACTTAGTTTCCACTGTCCTGTTAGGCTTTCCACCAGAGCTCTGAGGTCTGCAGTGTAGTGCCAGTTCTCTGTGTGTCTGTAGCTCCTAACAGCTCTGTTGTCACCGATCTGCTCCCTATAGCCTTACATGGAGACACAACCACTCTCCTCTAGGCTGGGATTGGAGCTGTTTACTAGAGAGTGAAAGCTAGAGAGGAGAGTTAGGAAAAGAGGGAGGGGAGAGTGAGGGACCGAGAGAAGGAGGGAGAAAGAGGTAGTGTTTTTGGGTTAGGGACACGTTCGCCCCTTCAAATCCAAACTAAGACGGTATGTTCCTCCTAGCTCCTAGCTCAGCAACACACAGAGGGGGATGGGGGAGAGCGACAGAGACTTTCACTAAGATCTTTGTGGACTTGTTTTATCAACGTCTTGACTTATCATGACATGCTTACTTGTCAACGAACGAATGCACATCCATGGTTCATCTGCTATCGAAACGTAGAAATAGTGTGTGTGTGAGAGAAAGAGAGAGAGGGTGTGTGCGTGTAAGCAAGAGTCACAGATGTGAGGTGTTGGCTTGAGGTCATGCGATATCGCTTGTGTCCTCATCAGCTGTGTGTGTGTGTAAGTAAGCATTTCACTGTTAGTCTACACCTGTTGTTTACGAAGCATGTGACAAATAACATTTGGTGGGGGTCCGTGCGATCCGGGATTCTTTGAAGTTGACATTTAGAAATGCTTAGGGTAGGAAAGGATTCCAGATAGCGCTGACCAGTGTGTGTGTGTGTGTGTGTGTATTCAATATGAAAACAAAAGATTCACAGATGTGAGGTGTTGGCCACAGGTCATGCAATAGCATCTGCTGTGTTTTGTATGGTGTGTGTGTGTGTATATGGCTGGGCTGTTGAATGATATATCAGAGGGTCTAGATCTCTGCCTCCAGCCAGATTACTATAGCGCCACCTGAGACATATCTTGTGCGTTCCAAATGGCATCATATTCTCTATTTAGTGCACTACTTTTGACCAAGGCCCATAAGGCTCTGGTCAGAAGTAGTGCACTATGTAGGCAATAGGGTGCCATTTGGAACACAGACATAGGGCTGCATGGATCTTCTGGTCTAAGTAGCTGCAACCCTGAAGGCTTAGCTGGATGCTTGTCTTTGGTTTGTCACACTCTGTTTCACACAAATACACAGCCTCTCTGTCTGTTAGCTACTTGGGCTACTTCATAAAACATTTACCATCACATACACACACCCCCAAGCAACCTCGACCTTCACTCTGCCTCCCTGCCCTCCGTCCCTTGCACGCTCCCTTTATCTGTCATTCCTCTGTCATCACAATAAGACTCTTATGAATGTTTTAGCATGTTAGTCTTCTCCCTACAGGGAGCTGATGGTGTGTGTATATCTCACTGTCCTGTTAAATTAACTAACAAGCTTGAAATATACCGTGTGTGAATCGTGCAAGAGTGTGTGTGAGAGAGCATGATTGTGTGTGTGTGCTTGCAGACGTGTGCGTCCGCGTGTACGATTGCGTGTGTGTGTGTGTGCGTCCGCGTGTACGATTGCGTGTGTGTCCCCTTCAGCAGTCTCAGACTTTTAGGCCACACGTGAGAGGTCGACATGGTTCTGGATCTTGTCATCACAGAACTATGTGTTTCTGTGCCTGGAGAGAACCCGTTATTAAATTCCTTCTGTCTTTGTGTTTCTCTCTCTCTCTCTCTCTCGATGAGGTGACTGCATCAGGGCATCAGGGACCTTAGTGGAATAGAGTAGAAACAGCAGCAGGAAAAGGAATGGAATTTTAAAGGTTTTACCCTGAGAGGAGAAATAGGACCTCCAATTCTGTCTCTGGCAGCTCACCTCAGTGATATTTTCAGCCTCTGCAGCTGATGCAGCATTAACAGCCGTACTAATCAAGCACAGAGAATGGAAAGTGAGAGCCATACTAGTCAATCAGAGAGAATGAGATGTGAGAGGCATCTGCTCATTACAGCAGCAGCTCAACCTGTTGTGGATCATTAAGCTGTGATGTTGGCTGTGACACTCAGGCGGCAGGTAGCTTAGTGGGTAAGAGCGTTGTGCCAGTAACCGAAAGGTCGCTGGTTCTAATCCCCGAGCCGACTAGGTGAAAAATCTGTCTGTGCCCTTAAGCAAGGCACTTAACCCTAATTGCTCATGTAAGTCGCTCTGGATAAGAGCGTCTGCTAAATGACTAAAATGTAAATGTAAATCTCCATCCGGACAGAGAGTCTCAAATGGCTCTCTCTCTCTCCTCTTCTCTCTCAGTCCACTGAACACAGACTGCAGTTAATCACCCAATGGTGCTCAACACAGCTCCTCACAGCCAAGGAGCCAATATGCTTTTGTAGTTTTATTAATCTCCTTTTTGAAGAACTATCTGCAGCTGGAAGTTCCTAGTTCACCTCGATTAATCTGACTAAGACCTCAAATTTTCCTAGATATACAAGTCACATAGCTACAGTACCAGTTCCATTTAACTGCAGAGACCGTCCGTATTGTGTGTGTCTGTAATGGGGTGTGTACAGATCAGATGTGGTGAGCATTTATTTGAGGCGCTGTGTCCAGTCATTGTTGTTAACCAACAGTGGGGCTGGATGGAGGATTTGGGATGTGGAGCAGCGCCGAGGCTTAAAGACTAATTTTGCAGCGTGCGCAGCGAGCCATGCAAAAAATATAGGTTCAGAAGGGCATCTGCAGAGTTAATCCTATCTGGGGTGGGGAGAAGTCTTAACACACACACATGCACTACACAGCGTGCACGCACATACACACACACACACTGCTTTCGCTTTCAAAATAGTATGAGGTTAAAGTGGCTGCTGTGTGCTGCTGCCTAATTAGCTGTTTAGCAGCGGTCGAAGGTGTGTGTGTGTGTGTGTGTGCGTGTGTGTGTGTGTGTGTTACCCCCAGTCCACCTCTGCAGATACTGATGTTCCTGACTCTGCCTCCAGATTGACTGACAGACAGACAGAGGGATAACTATTTCTGATAACAACTCCTGAGCACACTGGACGTTGTTGGTGCTGGGAGTTATTGCTGGGAGTGTGGAGTTGGCTGTGATCATGTGTGTAGAACAGAAACATTCTGCCCTTAAGCAAAGCGATGCAGCACTGCACTCACTGACCCTCACATATCAAAACACCCCCTCTTTCTTTGTCTTTTTCTCTTTCTCGCTCTCTCTCTCTCTCTGTGTATCTCTCTCTCTCTGTCTCTCTGTGTCTCTCTCTCTCTCTCGCTGTCTCTCTCTCGCTGTCTCTCTCTCTCTCTCTCTCACTGTCTCTCTCTCTCTCTCGCTGTCTCTCTCTCTCTCTC
>NC_139992.1:38333773-38446273 GCF_964263955.1 Coregonus lavaretus | reverse complement strand
CTAGTGAGAACGAGAGAGAGAGAGCGTCTCCACAGAGTTACATGCTAGTGAGAAGGAGAGAGTGAGAGAGAGCGTCTCCACAGAGTTCCATGCTAGTGAGAAGGAGAGAGCGTCTCCACAGAGTTACATGTTAGTGAGAAGGAGAGAGTGAGAGAGAGAGCGTCTCCACAGAGTTACATGCTAGTGAGAAGGAGAGAGCGAGAGAGAGAGAGGGCGTCTCCACAGAGTTACATGCTAGTGAGAAGGAGAGAGCGAGAGAGAGCGTCTCCACAGAGTTACATGCTAGAGAGAAGGAGAGAGCGAGAGAGAGAGCGTCTCCACAGAGTTACATGCTAGTGAGAAGGAGAGAGCGAGAGGGAGAGAGAGAGCGTCTCCACAGAGTTACATGCTAGTGAGAAGGAGAGAGTGAGAGAGAGCGTCTCCACAGAGTTACATGCTAGTGAGAAGGAGAGAGCGAGAGAGTCTCCACAGAGTTACATGCTAGTGAGAAGGAGAGAGCGAGAGAGAGAGCGTCTCCACAGAGTTACATGCTAGTGAGAAGGAGAGAGCGAGAGAGAGAGAGCGTCTCCACAGAGTTACATGCTAGTGAGAAGGAGAGAGCGAGAGAGAGAGCGTCTCCACAGAGTTACATGCTAGTGAGAAGGAGAGAGCGAGAGAGAGAGTCTCCACAGAGTTACATGCTAGTGAGAAGGAGAGAGTGAGAGAGAGAGCGTCTCCACAGAGTTACATGCTAGTGAGAAGGAGAGAGCGAGAGAGAGAGTCTCCACAGAGTTACATGCTAGTGAGAAGGAGAGAGCGAGAGAGAGAGCGTGTCCACAGAGTTACATGCTAGTGAGTCTTGTCCTCCCCATGCGTGGGTAGCAGGCCTCTAGAACAGTGTTGAATGAGAGGGAGTGTGGGGTGGAACACTGAAACACAATAACACAGAGAACACATTGATCTCACCTGACAAGAAAAGCCTGTTCCCAAATCTCGGCTGAAGGATTGCCCTTTAGATTCTGTTGTGTTACTGGGTTTTATTTGATTGTATCCGAGCTGTGGTTTGTTTCATGGGTCACTGCTTCCCTTAGATTCTGTTATACTGCTATTTGTCCAAGGCTAGTTCTCTCTGAATAGGCTGAGGATCATGCCAGAATGCCTGAGAAATTGCCGCTAGGATCAGTTTACCCTCCCCAATTCCTAACCATAACCATTGGGAGGGGAAAACCCATAAGTGACCTTAGATCAGTGTCCAGGTTAGAGGCGAGTTGATCTTACTCCTGGGAAACCACTCACATTTCATTATTATTATGCACTGCTCTAAGATCAACTTACCGTACACAAATCCTATGCTTACCTATGAGAGGGTAAAACCTATAACGGACCTTAGATCAGTGTTATGTTTTAGGAGCAACTTGATCCTGCTCCTGAGTCCTGACTGAGAAACAACTCTGCTGCTCTTGACCTCATTTCATTGCTGTTGATTTCCTGTCTGAGTGTGTAGTAACTAAGTCACACTCCCTCAGTCATCACATAATCCATCTGCCCTCATATAACTAAGTGTTTCTCTGCCTCCATGGATTATAATGCATTAGAGCGCTCCACTGTTTCGTTCAGACCTCCTTTTTATTTTCATTAAAGATGTTGGACGTCTTTTCCGTTGGTCACGCCTCCTGTGGCTGGGTCCTACCGGTGTGACATGCGATGCTGCCGATCTTAGGCACAGATCTAGAATCAGCTTACCCTCCCCAATCTTGACCTTAACTATTAGGTTGAACAGTTCTAAACTCTCCGTAGACCAGTGTCTAAAGAGGCTGCTTCGCCAGCTCCCCTGAGGCTCGCAGAGTAAACCACTGGCTTCCTGTTAACACACCCAGTTAATGGCTGTTCATCAAAGACCTGGGCTGGGTCTCATTCCAAGAAGTTGGCCCCTCCCTTTTACTCCTCATTCTCTATATTCATGCTCCTCAATTTCCCTTCTTGGGAATAATAAAGTTCTACTACTACAAAAAATATCTGGGATGCCTGGGTTGGTCTAAATAATAACTCCAATCTTGTCATGTTGCTTTCTCCTATCCAGTGCTCCTATCGTATCTGAAAGGAAAGCTTGGAAAGGAGCAACATTTTGGGAATGAAACCAAGTCAGTGCCAGCCTTCATCTCTGTTCTCTGAAGTTCCGTCAAAGCTTGGTTTAGAGTTAAGATGAAACAAATGACATAAGGGATGGCGAAAAGGAAAAACAACGTTTCTGATCTTCCTTCACAGACTGTGGTCTAATCTTATTTTATATAGCAGCCGCTTCAAACTCAAACTCTAGCAGTTAGAGTGGTAATGGGCTGCAGATCAACTATGCCCAGTTATTGGCCGTTAACTGAACCATTCCTCTTGTGTTTACATAGGCCTGGAGAGATGAATGATAGGCCAAGAACACACTGTGTTTGTGTGTGTGTGTGTGTGTTGGAAGGATTGGATGTGAGGCCAAGCCCTCTCCCATAGTTACAGTGTAGGGAATATTTCACTCTCTGTCCATGAATGTCAGAGATGCACTCATGACTGAAGCCAGATGGAATATGCTGTGAACTTATTTCCCCAATGCCTTTTATGCGTTTATCGCATATTCATATTTCCACCGATATTTGGTTGGATTTCAATTCCATCCACAAGGACTGTCTTTCATTCCAAATCATTTATGAACGCTTAAGAACATTTTGCCTTCTACATGGATGAGTGGGTGTGTCTTAGGAGTGTCCTAATATCAACTCTGATGTCACTCCTCCTTGTCGAAACCCAATGTGGGTGGAAGGAAGGCTGAGGGTTGGGGAGCAGTAGGACTCTGTTATTGTTGGTGTTGAGTTGGCGTGCGTCCTCCCTCCATCTGGGCAACACGTCATGGTGGAACAGGAAAATGTGTATCCATAGGGAGTTGTCTGTATGTTTGGGCTCCTCTTGTGTAAAAATCCTCTGTTTATGTTCCAGGAGGGACCTGATGGATTGTGTGTGTGTTCATCTGGCCGTCTGTGTGTGTTTATGTGTGTGTGTGTGTGTGTGTCCATGTCTGCGCGTGTGTGAGAGAGAAAGTGTGTGTATCCTGGCTCAGTTCCATTAGTGAGCTGTTGTCTAATTGAAACCTCTGAAAGGCCCTCAGCAGGTGGAGGCAATGATCCACCAGGTCATTCCCTGTCATGCTGTGTCATTACGGCCCAATGAGAAAAGCTCTGCTGTCTAACATGGTTTGTAAGGCCCTTGAGAGGCCACTGAGTGTCTCTCCATTCTCTTGCCTGATTCACCCCCCTGGTAGCACAGTAGCCTGGCTGACGCGACCCACGTGACCACACAGTGAGGAAGAGCTGTGACTCACTGGTCTGGAAAGGAGGCTGTTTGTAAATGCAGTATTAGCTCAGAAATTGAGCAGACGCATTGATTGGTTCTCTCAAATGTTTTTTTTTTTTGTTGGGGGGTTGATTGGATTTGAAAATCCAACAGTTGTAATGGAAGGGGGCGGCGCTCAGGGGCTGTGGGTGTTTGAGTGAGAAAGACACAAAGGAGAACCAACAGCACCCTTCATTATCAACGCATCTTGTCGACATCATCAAAACAGCTGTCGTGGAAATTCTACACAGGGACACTCGAAGTCAATCTGAAATTAATCATTGTTTATTAACAGCATGCTGGAGAGGTCACAGTCATACTTAGATGCATAAAGTACCGGTCTGAAGTGAGCTCTGTCGGGGCAGTCCCGTTAGATCTCTTATATACTTACAGGTGCTTGCGAAAGTATTCACCCCCCTTGGCATTTTTCCTATTTTGTTGCCTTACAACGTGGAATTAAAATAGATTTTTTGGGGGTTTGTATCATTTGATTTACACAACATGCCTACCACTTTGAAGATGCAAAATATTTTTTATTGTGAAACAAACAAGAAATAAGACAAAAACACAGAAAACTTGAGCGTGCATTACAGCTGCAAGTCTCTTGGGGTATGTCTCTATTTTTGCCCATTCTTCAAGGCAAAACTGCTCCAGCTCCTTCAAGTTGGATGGGTTCCGCTGGTGTACAGCAATATTTAAGTCATACCACAGATTCTCAATTGGATTGAGGTCTGGGCTTTGACTAGGCCATTCCAAGACATTTCAATGTTTCCCCTTAAACCACTTGAGTGTTGCTTTAGCAGTATGCTTAGGGTCATTGTCCTGCTGGAAGGTAAACCTCCGTCCCAGTCTCAAATCTCTGGAAGACTGAAACAGGTTTCCCTCAAGAATTTCCCTGTATTTAGCGCTATCCATCATTCCTTCAATTCTGACCAGTTTCCCAGTCCCTGCCGATGAAAAACATCCCCACAGCATGATGCTGCCACCACCATGCTTCACTGTGGGGATGGTGTTCTCGGGGTGATGAGAGGTGTTGGGTTTGCGCCAGACATAGCGTTTTCCTTGATAGCCAAAAAGCTAAATTTTAGTCTCATCTAACCAGAGTACCTTCTTCCATATGTTTGGGGAGTCTCCCACATGCCTTTTGGCGAACACCAAACGTGTTTGCTTATTTTTTTCTTTGTACAATGGCTTTTTTCTGGCCACTCTTCCGTAAAGCCCAGCTCTGTGGAGTGTACGGCTTAAAAAAATAAAGTGGTTATCCCACTGGCTATAAGGTGAATGCACCAATTTGTAAGTCGCTCTGGATAAGAGCGTCTGCTAAATGACGTAAATGTAAATGTAAAGTGGTCCTATGGACAGATACGCCAATCTCCGCTGTGGAGCTTTGCAGCTCCTTCAGGGTTATCTTTGGTCTCTTTGTTGCCTCTGATTAATGCCCTCCTTGCCTGGTCCGTGAGTTTTGGTGGGCGGCCCTCTCTTGGCAGGTTTGTTGTGGTGCCATATTTTTTATTTTTATTTTTATTTAATGGTGCTCCTTGGGATGTTCAAAGTTTCAGATATTTTTTTATAACCCAACCCTGATCTGTACTTCTCCACAACTTTGCCCCTGACCTGTTTGGTGAGCTCCTTGGTCTTCATGGTGCCGCTTGCTTGGTGGTGCCCCTTGCTTAGTGGTGTTGCAGACTCTGGGGCCTTTCAGAACAGGCGTATATATACTGAGATCATTTGACAGATCATGTGAGACTTAGATTGCACACAGGTGGACTTTATTTAACTAATTATGTGACTTCTGAAGGTAATTGGTTGCACCAGATCTTATTTAGGGGCTTCATAGCAAAGGGGGTGAATACATATGCACGCACCACTTTTCCGTTATTTATTTTTTTGAATTTTTTGAAACAAGTAATTTTTGTAATTTCACCTTACCAATTTGGAATATTGTGTGTATGTCCATTACATGAAATCCAAATAAAAATCAATTTAAATTACAGGTTGTAATGCAACAAAATAGGAAAAACGCCAAGGGGGGATGAATACTTTTGCAAGGCACTATACTCAGACAAGTTATATTTGCATGATTTAGCTTATTCATTATTGATAATTAATTCATCATTAACGTTTTGGTTCATGCATGTGACCGACCAATACCTTACGAGGCTTCTTCTCTCCAAGCTGAGACCTTGAATCTGAGATATTCTCAAAACAAGGTTCTGGGCTTACTGCCAAATTGCAGATACAGATAGTAAGGATTCGTTCAATCAGTCACTTGCATGAACACAGAAATTGGTTATTAGAAAAGCACAAACATAAAATATTCCATCACACAGCCTTTCCTGACTCAGAAGTCAGGAGGACTTTGAGTTTGGTATCAGCCAGACTGGTAGCACAGGTCCTCTGTGTGTGACAGTCACATCTGATTAACTATCTTTGGGAAGGATTTGACATGAACACATGAACGCAGTCACAACATCAGCGCTCGGCCGTGACTCTGGGGTGCATGTGTGGAGTTTTAATCTGGATCATTAATGGATTGTGAGTCTAAGTTATTAGGATGTTTCTTGTACGCTTTTGCTGAATTGTGTGTAATCTGTGGAGGCGTACGCACTCCAGTGTGTGTTTCCCTCCCAGTGCTGTAGGGAAGAAGGAGGTAGGTGTGTGTGAGTGCGTGCGTGCGTGTGTGTGACTCAGTGCTGTAGGGCTGACATTAGCAGTAGCAGGTCCTGTGCCAGTCAAATCACATCAGCAATGTAGTAGCTAACCCCATCAGAGACCCAGCATGCTCAGACGTGGGACCTCACACACACACACGGTTACTGCACACGCACGGTTACTGCACACACACACGGTTACTACACACACTACACACGGTTACTACACACACTCACACGGTTACTACACACACTCACACGGTTACTACACACACACACACACACACACGGTTACTACACACACAAGGTTACTACACGCACACACACATCTACACACACACACGGTTACTACACACACACACACACACACACACAGTTACCACACACACGGTTATTACACACACACACACATAAACACACACACTGCTTCACAGGATAAAGGGATTATTACCCTCTCACCAGAGCTAATGCTAATTACCCCAGCTAAAATAATGAGCGTGGAAGTGTGTGTGTGTGTGTGTGTGTTTACACAACAAAAACTAACCTTTTGATGTGGGAGTGAAGACGGTGAGCTTGTGTGGTCTAGGGGCAGTGCAGGCCAAGAGACCTCAGACAAAATGGCTGGCTTACAGTAATACTAGGCTACATCTAAAAGCCTGCCCCTGCTCTCCAATGCTATCCTATCACAGCAGCCTTGGTTTGGGCCTCAGAGCAGAAAGACTGAGAAACGACAGCCTTGAGCATACACCTCTCCTGTCCTTGGCTTGTCTAGAGTCTCATCCGTCTGCCTCATCGCTGCCTGTGGAAAGTGACAGCTGTTGTTGTTGCTGCAGCCTTAACAGTGATTATTTTGTCATTCATGTGGATGAGACCGATTATGCAGTGCATTGTGTTTAATATTCTTTACCACATTCTGCTGCCTGTGTGTGTGTGTGTGTGTGTGTGTGTGTGTGTGTGTGTGTGTGTGTGTGTGTGTGAGAGAGAGGTGTGCGTGCCTTCCTCCTCAGTGCATACCATGACAGTTATATGAACGTGCGGTTGCTCTGCTGTGTGTTTGGGTGTGTGTGTGTCTGTAGTGGTGGTTTATGTGTCATCCTCGCTCCAGGTGTTTCTGTCAGCCGAAAGGGTGAGGTTGGGAGCCCTGCATGTCGTCCTCTTACCCTGTGGAAATCCTCTGCAGGTCCTGTGTGTGTGTGTGTGTGTGTGTGTGTGTGTGTGGTGATCTTCTGGCCTTGGTCATGAGAGACCTTGAAGAGAGAGGGACCTTGAGGCTTGCTCTTTTCACTCTCTCCCGATGTGTGTATGGCTTGCCCTTGGCAGACTGCTTGAGAGGGATTGTGTGTGAGTGTGTATGGCCCAGCTGTGTGTCACAGAACTGACTGTGTGTCTGCTCTGCTCTCTATGGAACAACAACAGCTGTGTACTATCAGGTCTCCAGTCACTCTCTCGCACGCACGCATACACACACACACACACACACACACACACACACACACACACACACACACACACACACACACACACACACACACACACACACACACACACACACACACACACACACACACACACACACACACACACACAGCCTGAGGAAAACATCCCCAGGACTCAGGCAGTGTGTATTTTCCTGGAATGGAACAGAATGACAGTCATTACAGTGTCAGTATCTATCCTCCTACATAATTGAGAACATGAATATTTGTTGGAATGTAAATGGAATGGACTGTTCCACAGAGTGGTCGATTCTCAGCCAGCCTGTGAACTAGCTAGCTGAGAGGGATGAGCTAAGCTCTACTCTGAGGACTGCTGGAGCTGCTCTCTATTGGGGAAAGCCTGGCATTCTGCTGCCACATTCCCAATATGGAACGTCATTTTCCCAATGAAATGTTCCTGGAATTCCTCCACTGTATCCCTGCTAGACTAGTGCATGGCAAAGTTATCCCCAAGAGCAAAGAGCGGGAGAGAGGAAGAGGCTGTACTAGAGGATCTAATTGGGATCTCCTGTTCCAGCTGTAAGGGGCTGGGGAGCTGACGGATGGTATATTTTAGGAGTGGTTGGCATTCTGCTGTCACATTCCTAGAATGTTCCACCTGGTTGGGAATCTGGAGGGCTGGCTAGACTGACACCTTTGTGATACTGAAAGGAATGTTCACTGCACTGTGCTGCTGTCTCTGTCTCTATATCTCTGTCTCTGTCTCTATATCTCTGTCTCTATATCTGTCTCTATCTCTATGTCTGTATCTCTATATCTGTCTCTATATCTCGCTGTCTCTATATCTCTGTCTCTATATCTATCTCTATATCTATATATCTGTCTCTGTCTCTATGTCTCTGTCTCTATATCTCTCTGTCTCTATATTTGTCTCTCTCTATATATCTGTCTCTATATCTCTGTCTATATATCTCTCTATATATCGCTGTCTCTGTCTCTCTATCTCTGTCTCTATATCTCTGTCTCTGTCTCTATATGTCTCTATATCTGTCTCTATCTCTATCTGTCTCTATATCTCTCTGTCTCTATATCTCTGTCTCTATCTCTATCTGTCTCTATATATCTGTCTCTGTCTCTATATCTGTCTCTGTCTCTATATCTCTGTCTCTATATGTCTCAGTCTCTATATCTCTGTTTCTATATCTATCTCTATCTGTCCCTATATCTGTCTCTGTCTCTCTATATCTGTTCTCTCTATATCTGTTCTCTATATCTCTGTCTCTGTCTTTATATATTTCTCTATATCTCCGTCTCCATACCTCTATATCTCTGTCTCTATATCTCTGTCTCTATATCTCTCTATATATCGCTCTCTCTATATCTCTGTCTCTATATCTCTGTCTCTATATGTCTCTGTCTCTATATCTGTCTCTATCTCTATCTGTCTCTCTATCTGTCTCTATATCTCTGTCTCTGTCTCTATATCTGTCTCTGTCTCTATATCTGTCTCTGTCTCTATATCTCTGTCTATATGTCTCTGTCTCTATATCTCTGTCTCTATATCTATCTCTATCTGTCTCTATATCTCTGTCTCTGTCTATCTCTATATCTCTGTCTCTGTCTTTATATATGTCTCTATATCTCTGTCTCCATATCTCTCTATATATCGCTGTCTCTATATCTCTGTCTCTCTATGTCTCTGTCTCTCTATCTGTCTCTGTCTATATCTGTCTATATAACCCTGTGTCTATCTCTGTCTATATCGCTATATATGTCTCTATATCTCTGTCTCTATATCTCTGTTTCTATCTCTCTATCTCTGTCTATATCTCTATTTCTGTCTCTGTCTCTATATCTATCTCTGTCTCTATCTCTATGTTTCTGTCTCTATATCTCTGTTTCTGTCTCTATATCAGTCTCTATCTCTGTCTCTATATCTGTCACTATATCTCTGTCTCTAAATGTCTGTCTGTCTCTATCTCTATATATATATCTCTATCTGTCTCTGTCTCTATCTCTGTCTTTATATCTCTGTCTCTGTATTTCTGTCACTATATCTCTGTCTCTAAATGTCTGTCTGTCTCTATCTCTATATATATCTCTATCTGTCTCTATGTCTATGTCTCTATCTCTGTCTCTATCTCTGTCTTTATATCTCTGTCTCTGTCTCTCTGTCTCTATATATCTATATCTATGTCTCTGTCTCTATATCTCTGTCTCTATATCTATCTCTATATCTGTCTCTATCTGTCTCTATATATCTGTCTCTGTTTCTATATCTCTGTCTCTATATCTCTGTATCTGTCTTTGTCTGTCCATATCTCTATATCTCTGTCTCCATATCTATATATCTCTGTCTCTATATCTCTGTCTCTATATCTCGCTGTCTCTATATCTCTGTCTCTATATCTCTGTCTCTAAATGTATCTATATCTGTCTCTATATCTCTCTCAATCTCTCTCAATCTCTATATCTCTATCTCTATATATGTCTCTATATCTCTATCTCTATATCTGTCTATATCTCTGTCCATATATCTCTGTCTCTGTCTCTATATCTCTCTGTCTCTATATCTGTCTCTGTCTCTCTCTATATCTGTCTCTATATCTCTATCTCTATATCTCTGTCTCTATATCTGTCTCTATATCTCTGTCTCTGTCTCTATATGTATCTGTCTCTATATCTGTCTATCACTATATCTGTCTCTATATCTGTCGCTATATCTCTCTGTCTCTATATATCTGTCTCTGTCTCTATATCTCTCTGTCTCTATCTGTCTCTATATCTCTGTCTTTATGTCTCTCTGTCTCTATATCTCTATATCTATGTCTCTGTCTCTATATCTGTCTCTATATCTATCTCTATATGTCTCTATATCTCTGTCTCTGTCTGTCTCTATATGTCTCTATCTCTGTCTCTATATGTCTCTGTCTCTATATCTGTCTCTATATCTATCTCTATATTTGTCTCTATCTGTCTCTATATCTCTGTCTCTATATATCTGTCTCTGTCTCTATATCTCTGTCTCTATCTCTGTCTCTATATCTCTGTCTCTGTCTTTATATATGTCTCTATATCTCTATATCTCTGTCTCCATATCTCTATATCTCTGTCTCTATATCTCTCTGTCTCTATATTTGTCTCTGTTGCTATATCTCTGTCTCTATATCTGTCTCTATATCTCTGTCTCTATATCTCTATATATCGCTGTCTCTATATCGCTGTCTCTGTCTCTATATCTGTCTCTATCTCTATATCTGTCTCTATATCCCTGTCTCTGTCTATATATCCCTGTCTATCTCTCTATCTCTGTCTATATCTCTATATATGTCTCTATATCTCTGTCTCTGTGTCTATATATCTGTTTCTATATCTCTGTCTCTATTTATCTCTCATTCCGTCTCTATCTCTATATCTCTGTCTCTATATCTATCTCTGTCTCTATATCTCTGTCTCTGTCTTTATATATGTCTCTATATCTCTGTCTCCATATCTCTACAGTGGGGGAAAAAAGTATTTAGTCAGCCACCAATTGTGCAAGTTCTCCCACTTAAAAAGATGAGAGAGGCCTGTAATTTTCATCATAGGTACACGTCAACTATGACAGACAAATTGAGATTTTTTTTTTTGGATGCTGAGTTGCATCCAAAGAACACCATACCTACTGTGAAGCATGGGGTGGAAACATCATGCTTTGGGGCTGTTTTTCTGCAAAGGGACCAGGACGACTGATCCGTGTAAAGGAAAGAATGAATGGGGCCATGTATCGTGAGATTTTGAGTGAAAACCTCCTTCCATCAGCAAGGGCATTGAAGATGAAACGTGGCTGGGTCTTTCAGCATGACAATGATCCCAAACACACCGCCCGGGCAACGAAGGAGTGGCTTCGTAAGAAGCATTTCAAGGTCCTGGAGTGGCCTAGCCAGTCTCCAGATCTCAACCCCATAGAAAATCTTTGGAGGGAGTTGAAAGTCCGTGTTGCCCAGCGACAGCCCCAAAACATCACTGCTCTAGAGGAGATCTGCATGGAGGAATGGGCCAAAATACCAGCAACAGTGTGTGAAAACCTTGTGAAGACTTACAGAAAACGTTTGACCTGTGTCATTGCCAAAAAGGGTATATAACAAAGTATTGAGAAACTTTTGTTATTGACCAAATACTTATTTTCCACCATCATTTGCAAATAAATTCATAAAAAATCCTACAATGTGATTTTCTGGAATTTTTTCCTCATTTTATCTGTCATAGTTGACGTGTACCTATGATGAAAATTACAGGCCTCTCTCATCTTTTTAAGTGATAGAACTTGCACAATTGGTGGCTGACAATACTTTTTTCCCCCACTGTATATCTCTGTCTCTATATCTCTGTCTCTATATTTGTCTCTGTTTCTATATCTCTGTCTCTATATCTGTCTCTATATCTCTCTATATATCGCTGTCTCTATGTCTCTGTCTCTATCTCTATATCTCTGTCTATCTCTATATATGTCTCTATATCTCTGTCTCTGTGTCTATATCTCTGTCTCTATATCTCTGTCTCTATTTATCTCTCATTCCGTCTCTATCTCTATATATCTGTCTCTATATCTCTGTTTCTATCTCTCTATCTCTGTCTATATCTATATTTCTGTCTCTATATCTCTGTCTCTGTCTCTATATATGTCTCTATCTCTCTATCTCTGTCTATGTTTCTGTCTCTATATCTCTGTTTCTGTCTCTATCTTTCTCTGTCTCTATATCTGTCTCTATCTCTATCTCTGTCTCTATATCTGTCTCTATATCTCTGTCTCTATCTCTGTCTCTATATCTCTGTCTCTGTCTCTATATCTCTATATCTATGTCTCTGTCTCTATATCTGTCTCTATATATATCTCTCTATATGTCTCTATATCTCTGTCTCTGTCTATCTCTATATCTGTCTCTATATCTCTGTCTCTGTGTCTATATCTCTGTCTCTATATCTCTGTCTCTATTTATCTCTCATTCCGTCTCTATCTCTATATATCTGTCTCTATATCTCTGTTTCTATCTCTCTATCTCTGTCTATATCTATATTTCTGTCTCTATATCTCTGTCTCTGTCGCTATATCTCTGTCTCTATATCTGTCTCTATATCTCTGTCTCTGTATCTCTCTGTCTCTATATATCTGTCTCTGTCTCTATATATCTGTCTCTGTCTCTATATCTCTGTCTCTATATCTCTCTCTGTATCTCTGTCTCTATTTCTGTCTCTGTCTCTATATCTTTGTCTCTGTCTCTATATGTCTCTGTCTCTGTCTCTATATGTCTCTGTCTCTATATCTATCTCTATCTCTGTCTCTATGTCTATCTCTATATCTGTTCTCTATATCTCTGTCTCTATCTGTCTATTTCTCTGTCTCTATATATCTGTCTCTGTCTCTATCTCTGTCTCTATATCTCTGTCTCTATTTCTCTCTCATTCCGTCTCTATCTCTATATATCTGTCTCTATATCTCTGTCTCTGTCTCTCTATCTCTGTCTATATCTCTATTTCTGTCTCTATATCTCTGTCTCTGTCTCTATATGTCTCTGTCTCTATATCTGTCTATCACTATATCTGTCTCTATATCTGTCGCTATATCTCTCTGTCTCTATATATCTGTCTCTGTCTCTATATCTCTCTGTCTCTATCTGTCTCTATATCTCTGTCTTTATGTCTCTCTGTCTCTATCTCTATATCTATGTCTCTGTCTCTATATCTGTCTCTATATCTATCTCTATATGTCTCTATATCTCTGTCTCTGTCTGTCTCTATATGTCTCTATCTCTGTCTCTATATGTCTCTGTCTCTATAACTGTCTCTATATCTATCTCTATATTTGTCTCTATCTGTCTCTATATCTCTGTCTCTATATATCTGTCTCTGTCTCTATATCTCTGTCTCTATCTCTGTCTCTATATCTCTGTCTCTGTCTTTATATATGTCTCTATATCTCTATATCTCTGTCTCCATATCTCTATATCTCTGTCTCTATATCTCTCTGTCTCTATATTTGTCTCTGTTGCTATATCTCTGTCTCTATATCTGTCTCTATATCTCTGTCTCTATATCTCTATATATCGCTGTCTCTATATCGCTGTCTCTATGTCTCTGTCTCTATATCTGTCTCTATCTCTATATCTGTCTCTATATCCCTGTCTCTGTCTATATATCCCTGTCTATCTCTCTATCTCTGTCTATATCTCTATATATGTCTCTATATCTCTGTCTCTGTGTCTATATATCTGTTTCTATATCTCTGTCTCTATTTATCTCTCATTCCGTCTCTATCTCTATATATTTACATTTTTACATTTACATTTTAGTCATTTAGCAGACGCTCTTATCCAGAGCGACTTACAGTTTATTGAGTGCATACACTATTCTATATATATATATTTATTTTTTTCATACTGGCCCCCCATGGGAATCGAACACACAACCCTGGCGTTGCAAACGCCATGCTCTACCAACTGAGCTACCTCCCTGCTGGCCATTCCCTCCCCTAACCTGGATGACGCTGGGCCAATTGTGCGCCGCCCCATATATCTGTCTCTATATCTCTGTCTCTATATCTATCTCTGTCTCTATATCTCTGTCTCTGTCTTTATATATGTCTCTATATCTCTGTCTCCATATCTCTACAGTGGGGGAAAAAAGTATTTAGTCAGCCACCAATTGTGCAAGTTCTCCCACTTAAAAAGATGAGAGAGGCCTGTAATTTTCATCATAGGTACACGTCAACTATGACAGACAAATTGAGATTTTTTTTCTCCAGAAAATCACATTGTAGGATTTTTTATGAATTTATTTGCAAATTATGGTGGAAAATAAGTATTTGGTCACCTACAAACAAGCAAGATTTCTGGCTCTCACAGACCTGTAACTTCTTCTTTAAGAGGCTCCTCTGTCCTCCACTCGTTACCTGTATTAATGGCACCTGTTTGAACTTGTTATCAGTATAAAAGACACCTGTCCACAACCTCAAACAGTCACACTCCAAACTCCACTATGGCCAAGACCAAAGAGCTGTCAAAGGACACCAGAAACAAAATTGTAGACCTGCACCAGGCTGGGAAGACTGAATCTGCAATAGGTAAGCAGCTTGGTTTGAAGAAATCAACTGTGGGAGCAATTATTAGGAAATGGAAGACATACAAGACCACTGATAATCTCCCTCGATCGCAAGATCTCACCCCGTGGGGTCAAAATGATCACAAGAACGGTGAGCAAAAATCCCAGAACCACACGGGGGGACCTAGTGAATGACCTGCAGAGAGCTGGGACCAAAGTAACAAAGCCTACCATCAGTAACACACTATGCCGCCAGGGACTCAAATCCTGCAGTGCCAGACATGTCCCCCTGATTAAGCCAGTACATGTCCAGGCCCGTCTGTAGGTTGCTAGAGTGCATTTGGATGATCCAGAAGAGGATTGGGAGAATGTCATATGGTCAGATGAAACCAAAATAGAACTTTTTGGTAAAAACTCAACTCGTCGTGTTTGGAGGACAAAGAATGCTGAGTTGCATCCAAAGAACACCATACCTACTGTGAAGCATGGGGTGGAAACATCATGCTTTGGGGCTGTTTTTCTGCAAAGGGACCAGGACGACTGATCCGTGTAAAGGAAAGAATGAATGGGGCCATGTATCGTGAGATTTTGAGTGAAAACCTCCTTCCATCAGCAAGGGCATTGAAGATGAAACGTGGCTGGGTCTTTCAGCATGACAATGATCCCAAACACACCGCCCGGGCAACGAAGGAGTGGCTTCGTAAGAAGCATTTCAAGGTCCTGGAGTGGCCTAGCCAGTCTCCAGATCTCAACCCCATAGAAAATCTTTGGAGGGAGTTGAAAGTCCGTGTTGCCCAGCGACAGCCCCAAAACATCACTGCTCTAGAGGAGATCTGCATGGAGGAATGGGCCAAAATACCAGCAACAGTGTTTGAAAACCTTGTGAAGACTTACAGAAAACTTTTGACCTGTGTCATTGCCAAAAAGGGTATATAACAAAGTATTGAGAAACTTTTGTTATTGACCAAATACTTATTTTCCACCATCATTTGCAAATAAATTCATAAAAAATCCTACAATGTGATTTTCTGGAATTTTTTCCTAATTTTATCTGTCATAGTTGACGTGTACCTATGATGAAAATTACAGGCCTCTCTCATCTTTTTAAGTGATAGAACTTGCACAATTGGTGGCTGACAATACTTTTTTCCCCCACTGTATATCTCTGTCTCTATATCTCTGTCTCTATATTTGTCTCTGTTTCTATATCTCTGTCTCTGTATCTGTCTCTATATCTCTGTCTCTATATCTCTGTCTCTATATATCTGTCTCTGTCTCTATATATCTGTCTCTGTCTCTATATCTCTGTCTCTATATCTCTCTCTGTATCTCTCTGTCTCTATTTATGTCTCTGTCTCTATATCTTTGTCTCTGTCTCTATATGTCTCTGTCTCTGTCTCTATATGTCTCTGTCTCTATATCTATCTCTATCTCTGTCTCTATGTCTATCTCTATCTGTTCTCTATATCTCTGTCTCTATCTGTCTCTATCTCTGTCTCTATATCTCTGTCTCTATTTCTCTCTCATTCCGTCTCTATCTCTATATATCTGTCTCTATATCTCTGTCTCTATATCTCTGTCTCTGTCTCTCTATCTCTGTCTATATCTCTATTTCTGTCTCCATATCTCTGTCTCTGTTTCTATATCTGTCTATCTCTCTATCTCTGTCTATATCTCTATTTCTGTCTCTATATCTCTGTCTCTGTCTCTATCTGTCTCTATCTCTATATCGCTGTCTCTATATCGGTCTCTATATCTCTATCTCTGTCTCTGTCTCTGTCTCTGTCTTTATCTCTGTCTCTGTCTCTATATCTCTATCTCTATATCTATATCTATGTCTCTATATCTATATCTCCATATCTCTGTCTCTATATCTCTGTCTCTGTCTCTATCTGTCTCTATCTCTATCGTTCTCTATATCTCAGTCTCTATCTCTGTCTCTATATCTCTGTCTCTATATCTCTGTCTCTATATCTCTGTCTCTATATCTCTGTCTCTATATATGTCTATATCTCTGTCTATATCTCTGTCTCTCACGTTCTCTCTTCTTTAACTGGGCGGCAGGTAGCCTAGCGGTTAAGAGCGTTGAGCTAGTAACTGAAAGGTCGCTGGTTCGAATGCCCGAGCCGACTAGGTGAAAAATATGTCTGTGCAAGGCACTTAACCCTAATTGCTACTCTAGAGTGTCTGCTGAATGACTAAAATGTAATGTAAATGTTAACTAGTTTTCTAATTGTGTGTGTGTGTTTTGTATACCCATGTCTTTCAGTCCCAGCCTGGCTCATTACTGTGCCTCTGCCTTTGTGGCTCCCCAAAATGTCTCCACTCTCTGTCTGTCTCTGTGTCCTGCAGCAGAGACAGCCCGACTTCATAGCACATCACCATGTTTCTGCAAACTTCAGCCACCCTTCACTCTATTTTAAAAAAAATTGTGTGTTTACCGTATGTGGGTCTAGATGTGTGTCTCTCCAAGGAATAGGAATCTCAGTGAAACTGGATCCATACTGGTCTAAGTATAGACTGAGCCTCATAGAGGGTTGAGTTAAGGCTGTAGTGAAGGGATAGGCTGGCTGGCTGGCTGGCTGGCTGGCTGGCTGGCTGGCTGGCTGGCTGGCTGTGGCCTACTGCTGCATGTCAACCCTAACAGCGAGAAAGTGTCACTTTGACAGCCTCTACCAGATGTAAGCCCAGCTTATAGTACACTCTCTATCTGTCTGTGGCTCTGTGGATGTTTTATTCCCAGCTCAATGGATTCTATTCTCATTTCCTACAAAGTATTTTATCCATGTACAATGAATATTTAACTTGTTCTCATCTCTAACTGACTGAGCTTTAAGCTTCCCTATCTATACCTCACCGCTATAGTGGTATCTATGCATCTATTTGTTTCCTTATCTAGTAGATGTCTCTTCTGGATATGATTTAACAGATGAAGGGTTGTACATATGCATGAAAAGTTGCTAATTAGCATGTGTCATAGAGAACAAATACATTGCAACCTAATTTCATCAGCGGAATGCATGCTGTTAAGTCAAGATGACAAAAGAGATTTATGAAACGCAGTTTGCTTTATAAATCATTCATAATGGGATTACGGAACAATAGCTGAAATCTGTGTGCATCATTTGTCCTGAGATTTTCTCTCAGTGCCCTCTGCTGGACATATTTGCATCATACACTAGTTGATTATAGCAAGGAAGGAAGGAAGGAAGGAAGGGATGAAGGAAGGAAGGAAGGGATGAAGGACGGAAGGAAGGGATGAAGGGAGGAAGGAAGGAAGGAAGGAAGGAAGGGAGGATGCATTTTCCAACAGGATCTTTAACTGTCCTACAGGTGTTGTCACATGCTGCACAGTGCACACTACAGCTACCATCTCTCTCTCCCTCTCCGCCTCTGTCTGTGTTTGAACATGGGCTCCATTCCGCCCTCTCTCTCTCCCGCCTTCCACTTGGACAGACTGTGACAGACTCTGTCCAAACAGCCTCTAGGCTAGTTAGTTAGTTAGAGCAGTGGTTGGAGACAGACGCCTCTCGTGTAAACTTCTTCCTGTTGACTGTTCTCTCGCTCTCGCTCCTCTCTCCTCCCTCTCTCTCTCCGCTCTCTCTCGCTCTCTTCCCTGCAGGCTGTTGCCTTTAGACATTCCAGTGTTCTGGGAAATTCAGCTGTAGCTGGAGGGTCTGTCCTAACTGGAATCTAAGCTCTTCTATAGCCTGGCCATAGATGCAGGGCTCAGGGTTCAGAAAATGTAGGAGCACCTCTGGGATATGGGACAGTGACTGGGATACTGGTGCTGGGGCTTCTCTCTGCCCTGGGGGTTATCACCGGCCGGTGGGACAGTCACTGGGGCTTGAACCAGAGATTGGGCTCCACTCACCCAGCTGAGCAGAGGCACACTGCAGAATGGAACATTTGTTCCCATCCTTTATTCATGAGGGAGTAGCAGCCCTCCAGTCGCTCTCAGCCACTCAGACGACAGGGATATTAATTCCATGTAACATCTCCAGCTGACGACACACAGATTAACCCAGGGCCCAGTGTCGAGTAAATAGGGAATAGATTGGACTCAAACTGTATCTAGCTGTTGCCTGCTCACACCTGTACCCCGAGTCACAGTTCTAGGATCAGCTTAGCCTCCTCAAATCAGCATAAATAGAATTTGAGGTAGAATATTAGATGTATACTCACTCACTCACTCACTCACTCACTCACTCACTCACTCACTCAGACGTGTTGTGCTTTATTCTCTGCTCTCTCTGGGATGAGAGACAGACGGGATGTTTTAATGTTTCAGACGAACCGAAAACTGCCTCTGCTCTGGGTTTTAAGTATCTCCACACACACACACACACACACACACACACACACACACACACACACACACACCACCTCTTGTCCTCTCCTACTAACACAAGGCTATAGCCCTATATATCTGGACCCAGAGGGGGGGGTAAAGGCTCCATCCCAAATCCCTCCTAAAACCCTGGCCTGGGCCTTAAGGAGAGGAGACCCTCAGGGTGGTGTTACAGGGGCATAATGCTCCCTTAGCCTCCCTCCCTGACTCTGGGCTGTAGAAAATGCTAATGTTAGCCTCTCTACCATCCTCTAGTCTCCTTAGGACTGGACAGCTGTGTTATGCAAGTCAGACCACAGACACGTGCACAAACACACATTCTCTGTCCACATTGTGTCTACATTCTCTGTGTTAGTGCAGTTAGCTTGTGTGCGTCCGTACGTGTGTCTCTCCATGTGTGTTGCATTTTTATTGGGCCCACACCCCTTTTCATATAGGTACCTCCCACTCTGTTTCTACTCAACACTCCGATGAAGGCGATTCATGACGAAACTTAAGCCTATCGTTTTTTTGTCACGTCAATAAATCTGTCAGATTTACGCAGCAACAGAGCTCCTTTTTCTTTGTTCTCCCTGATAGTCACCAGTTGAAGTATCCTGGGGTAAGGAATGTTTTTGGGATTTTCAGGTCCTGCAGTCGAGCACCTGACCATCTCTTTAGAAGGGTTCCATCCACTGGCAAATAGTGGACATTTTACTCTTACCAAAGTACTGTTTTCTCAAAGTGAATAGTACTCTCTCTCCTCTCTTCCATTCTCCCTCCATCTCTCCATCCCTCCCTCGCTCTTTCAATCTGGTCTGTATGCACAGCACTGAAAGCGATTATAGAATCTGTTTTCTTTTCCCCCCAGTGGTTCCATGGAATTCTAATAACCCTTCAAAACTGCTGTATTATTTAACAGGCAAGCCAAGCCCCTCTTGTCAGAACACACAGCCTGCATCCCAAATGGCACCCTATTCCCTGTTTAGGACACTACTTTTGACAGGACTATATAGGGAATAGGGTGCCATTTGGGGCGCAGACACAGCCTGGGTAAACCGTAGTAGAGAGTACAGGGTGGATCAACACTAAATGGCAAATACTTTGATCCTGCTGTCTGGAGCTAGTTCACATATTTGTTCATTTTTAGGTTGAGCCTCTTCATTGACAGAGACCTGAGAAGTTACATCACTCTCTCTTAGTCACTCACACACTGACTATCAATCAACAAGCAACTGAAAGACCCACTCAATGGAGCGAGGTGACATGTTTTGAACACCATGCATTAATTCACATGTTGGAGTGTTGCGTTATGAGTGGAATTTTCCATTGGGAATGAGGTGTACCTATGTACTGTAACAAAAGCTAATGGCAGTAACGTAAATGAATAATAAGGTGGTAGTAAGTGAAAATGATGGAACAATTTTAAGATTCCTGAGAACCTAACAGAATAGCAGAGTTTGCATAATTGACTGCATAATGTTCTCTAAAAGGTAGTAGTAGTAGTCTAGTTCTTAGAGCCGTTGCTTGACATCAGGGAGACAAAATGTGGTTTGTTATTGGTCAGACCACTCAGGAGTAGCCGGATTAGCAAATAGTTTTGTCCCCTGTCTAAGTTTACATGTTTTTCCATCACCTCATCTACCAGTGAAATTATAGTCTGGCTGATGATGCCCATTTCCTATGGTATGAGGAAGTGTGTGTGTGTGTGTGCGTGTGGATTTTTGGAGGTCTCATCAGCCTTGTATAAGTGTGCATTTCTCCCTCTGACGCCAGGAAAAAGGAATCAGTCAAAGTTTATGGTAAAACTCACCACCCCTCTAAGCACTGCATGGTTCTCTCTCTCCCTCTTTCTCCCCCATCTGTCCCTCTCTTCTCCTCTTCCATCTCTCTCTCGCTCTCCTTCTCTCTCCACTCTCTCCCTAACTACTGGGAGTGAAGGGTAATTAAGATTTGCCCTGGTTTCTAATTGGGGTTGCCATGTTCCCTCTACCAGAGTGTGGTATAGTAATTGATTGCATCTACAGTTACTACTTCCTGACTCTCTAAGTGTATGTTGTTGCTTTAGAGGACCACAGAGCTAGAGGATTCCATCACTGAGGGCTTATGGCATTACAGCTCTCTCTGCTCTGTGGTAAATACAGATGGATAGAATACTTCATTTCTTTTATCAGTTGAGAAGTTTTCATTGCATTGCACAAGCCCTGTTTTACCATCCATCCATTTACCCATAGCCTAGATCAGGGTTCCCCAACTTGGTGGCCCAGTGGTTTTATTTGGCCCACCAAGTTTCCATCTTTGGAAAAAAAAATATGTTCATTGTTGGACATAAAAGACTGTAGAAACACCAGGAGATCAGCTCCAAGTGATTTTTTATTTTGGAAATCTTTCCCCATGTATTCCCACGCATAATAGAGACACTTGATTGTATACAAATGTAAGCAAGGTTTTAAATGATTATGTTTTAGGCAAATACAGTGGGGGAAAAAAGTATTTAGTCAGCCACCAATTGTGCAAGTTCTCCCACTTAAAAATACGAGAGAGGCCTGTAATTTTCATCATAGGTACACGTCAACTATGACAGACAAAATGAGAAGAAAAAAATCCAGAAAATCACATTGTAGGATTTTTTATGAATTTATTTGCAAATTATGGTGGAAAATAAGTATTTGGTCAATAACAAAAGCCACTCCTTCGTTGCCCGGGCGGTGTGTTTGGGATCATTGTCATGCTGAAAGACCCAGCCACGTTTCATCTTCAATGCCCTTGCTGATGGAAGGAGGTTTTCACTCAAAATCTCACGATACATGGCCCCATTCATTCTTTCCTTTACATGGATCAGTCGTCCTGGTCCCTTTGCAGAAAAACAGCCCCAAAGCATGATGTTTCCACCCCCATGCTTCACAGTAGGTATGGTGTTCTTTGGATGCAACTCAGCATTCTTTGTCCTCCAAACACGACGAGTTGAGTTTTTACCAAAAAGTTCTATTTTGGTTTCATCTGACCATATGACATTCTCCCAATCCTCTTCTGGATCATCCAAATGCACTCTAGCAAACTTTAGACGGGCCTGGACATGTACTGGCTTAAGCAGGGGGACACATCTGGCACTGCAGGATTTGAGTCCCTGGCGGCATAGTGTGTTACTGATGGTAGGCTTTGTTACTTTGGTCCCAGCTCTCTGCAGGTCATTCACTAGGCCCCCCCGTGTGGTTCTGGGATTTTTGCTCACCGTTCTTGTGATCATTTTGACCCCCCGGGGTGAGATCTTGCGTGGAGCCCCAGATCGAGGGAGATTATCAGTGGTCTTGTATGTCTTCCATTTCCTAATAATTGCTCCCACAGTTGATTTCTTCAAGCCAAGCTGCTTACCTATTGCAGATTCAGTCTTCCCAGCCTGGTGCAGGTCTACCATTTTGTTTCTGGTGTCCTTGGCCATAGTGGAGTTTGGAGTGTGACTGTTTGAGGTTGTGGACAGGTGTCTTTTATACTGATAACAAGTTCAAACAGGTGCCATTAATACAGGTAAGGAGTGGAGGACAGAGGAGCCTCTTAAAGAACAAGTTACAGGTCTGTGAGAGCCAGAAATCTTGCTTGTTTGTAGGTGACCAAATACTTATTTTCCACCATAATTTGCAAATAAATTCATTACAAATCCTACAATGTGATTTTCCGGATTTTTTTCTCTCAATTTGTCTGTCATAGTTGACGTGTACCTATGATGAAAATTACAGGCCTCTCTCATCTTTTTAAGTGGGAGAACTTGCACAATTGGTGGCTGACTAAATACTTTTTCCCCCACTGTATATCTGTTTGGGCTTCTTGCAGTGTGCAAATGATTTGTAATTATGATCCGCCCGTGGCTGAATCTAGTTGATGATCACCGGCTTAGATCTATCTCTCTGCTGCAGGGTAGTCTGTCTTTATTGAGAAAGATCAGACAGACGTTGTGGATCTGTTAGATAATAAACGTTGGGGTAAACAAACGCTGTTGGCGCTCAGTGTGTTTTGGAGAAGATTGGTTAGGACAGATTTCGTTTTGTCAGAGGCAGAAGATTGTCTTCTCACTGTGCAGAATAATCAGCCCTATAAGTCTGAGCTAAGGAATCAATATGCAGCTGTGTGTGTGTGTGTGTATCCACAGGTCACCAGGCTTTGAGTAATGATTGTGTTGGACGGTCTCGTTATAGGATCTCATTACACTCTGTATTCATTTCAACACACTGATGAAAAAGAGATCAGCCATGTGGAAGCATTTGGCCTGTTGCTCTCTATAGTGATACTGCAATATACTCACTTTTATGTTCAACAATGTAATTACAATGGATTGCCTGTTGACCCACCTACTCTTGATACCTCAGAGTAACGCCACACACACACACACACACACACACACACACACACACACACACACAGGGAAGGACTCGAATTGGAGACATTACTCAGAATTCCATAGCGATAGATGTCATCCCTGCTTCTCTTCCTCCATCCATCCTCTTTTATAATCTATATGTGCTACATGGCCTTACTGCACCAGAGAACAGAGACACACAGAGGGACAGAGATCTTTGATCAACCTGACAGTCCTCCCAGAGGAGCAGGTTCTAATGGAACCATTTGGTGCCTTCTTCTGTTTCTCTTCTTAATTATGAGTCCCTAATGATGTTTCTGGTCCATTGGAATACATCAGTGACTATGCCAGAGGAGGGTCAGGGCACTTTCTCTCTCTAACAGGTCTGTGAGAGCCGGAATTCTTACTGGTTGGTAGGTGATCAAATACTTATGTCATGCAATAAAATGCAAATGAATTACTTAAAAATAATACAATGTGATTTTCTGGATTTTTGTTTTAGATTCCATCTCTCACAGTTGAAGTGTACCTATGATAAAAATTACAGACCTCTACATGCTTTGTAAGTAGGAAAACCTGCAAAATCGGCAGTGTATCAAATACTTGTTCTCCCCACTGTATATTGTTTTTGGAATTGAGTCTGTATTGAAAGCCAAAGCCACGTTTCCATTTTACCTTGAAATGGACTAAAGTTTTTTTTGACGTTTTTGTATTGAGAGTTTATTTTCTGTGAGGGCAGTACTGATAATTTATTTATTTTACCTTTATTTAACTAGGCAAGTCAGTTAAGAACAAATTCTTATTTACAATGACGGCCTACACCGGCCTAACCCGGACAACGCTGGGCCAATTGTGCGCCACCCTATGGAACTCCCAATCACGGCCGGTTGTGATACAGCCTGGAATCGAACCAGGGTCTGTAGTGACACCTCAAGCACTGAGTGCCTTAGACCATTGCGCCACATAATAGGCTGAGTACAACACTTCATTGGAGTATTGCTGTGATAGGATTTCTTAGTGTGTTTCTCTGACAACAAATAATCAAAACACATGTGGTGCTTGTGATCATAGAGCAGGCTTGTGAGCAGATGACATCATCTGTATTTCCGAAGCTGTGCTTGTATAAAATACCCAGTAGGGGGCAGTGTTGAGTTAGCTTGAGTTGTATTTGCCCTCTGTTGAAGTGGAGACCTCGAGCCTGACGAATGTACCCTCAATATACAATGAAGCTGTAACCGAACGGGAATCAAACCCGGGTCATCTGCTTGGCTTAAAGTCCATGTTGGCCCATTGAGCTAAAGCCTAGACATTAGTTCTGACAGATAACACAAGTCTTTAATTCTCAAGCAAGTTAGTCTTCTGAATGTAGTTTACACCACACACTTTACATACTGTATAACATTGCATGATAATTTATCATGCAATGTTATGTATTAATATATAGTTCAGTTCTCTACAATCTAATATCCAGTGTGTATTATTATTATTATTATTATTATTATTTTGTATTCTCTTTATGTTGCTGTGTAGACTACAGTGAACCCTCATTAACATATTTCTCCCTTCTCTCTATTCCATGTCCTGCTGTTCCTCCACCATTACTCCTTAACAGGTAAGCCATTTGATTTGAATAACAGCTGTTTGGATCCAGAAATTGTTTGTGTCTCGGTTTAATGATGCTTGAAATTGGTTTTGCTATTCATTGAATTGTAATATGTATTGTGTATATGCATACACGATCTGTGAGTGCTATTGTAGATGTGTTCAATGCATTCTGTGGTGAGAGTAATTGGTGTATAGGAATAATATCTAATGGTGTGTTGATAGATCGGCGTGTGTGTCGATGTGTATGGACGCGTGGAACTAAAGGATGTTCCTCTCTGCCTTCAGCATGTTGACTGGTTTATTCATGGACCCATATGGCTGTTTAGAGATGGCCAATCATCTCTCTCTCTCTTTCTTTCTTTCTTTCTTTCTTTCTCTCTCTCTCTCTCTCTCTCTCTCTCTCTCTCTCTCTCTCTCTCTCTCTCTCTCTCTCTCTCTCTCTCTCTCTCTCTCTCTCTCTCTCTCTCTCTCTCTCTCTCTCTCTCTCTCTCTCTCTCTCTCTCTCTCTCTCTCTGTATCTGTATCTCTCTCTGTATTTCTCTCTGTCTCTCTGTGTAATCAATCTCATAGTTATTTGTGTAGCAGATTGAATGTGTCTGCTGGTCCTGTTTGTTCTCTTGGTGCTCCATCATTTAGGTAAAGGCTCCACCAGTGACTGGTGTTTGCCTCTCTTTATGGATGAGTGTGTGTGTTAGGAGAAGGGGGATGATATTTCAGGGTGTCAGAGTATGAGATGGATTATTGCCAGCATGCAGTCTCTCCCTCTACCAACTCAAACACGATTTCAGTCACACACACTCGCAGCTCAGTGTAGTGTTTTGAAGTGTGTGTGTGTGTGCAGAATGGTAACCATGACAACACGGCCCCTGAAGTACTGCTGCTCACACGGCAGTTGGACCTTCTCTCTTTCCCTCTTCCTCTCTTTCCCTCTTCCTCTCTTTCCCTCTTCCTCTTCCCTCCTTCCCTGGGAGAAACTCAATTGCATACTCCTCTCTCCTCGCCTCCTTCTCAAAACCCATTGGAGGAAGGTCTCTTGCTGACTTCCTCTCTCACTCTCTGTGTCTTTCACTTTGGGTTCTGCAGAAGTAGATTTTAGACCATGTGGCTGGATATAGTTTGATATGAATGAATCGCACAGGGGTTAGTTGATTTCAGATTAGAACATTGCCATGGGTTATAGAGATGTTGGGTCCGTCTGTCCATCTGTCCATCTGTCTGTCCCCTGTAGCTCACACATCTGGACTGGTCTTTCAACACAACTTGTGACTGACAGACAGCTGAGAGCTTCATCAACACACACACACACACACATCAGCTGGCTGATTGAGACTCTGCTCGCTGAAATATGCTTATAGATATTTGAATACTACTTACTTAAACCCTTTTACTTCATGGGGGGCCTGGTTCATCCGCAAACTTCCTCCAGTGGGCTCGGTGTTGTTTTTTTCCAAGGATGTGATTAGAAGCGAGACGGGAGTACTAGAGGAAGTACTATTTCCTCTGAGTGTAAGACTGATACTGGAACGTAATAGATTTATCTACGCTCACACACAGCATTTCTAGTAAGCAACAGCCAAAATTACAACAGCCTTGACTGCACAAATGATGGGTGCCAACAAGGAGAATCGTCTGCAACCAGTAGTGTGAGTGTGGGTTTTTCTGTGCTCTGTGCTATGATCTGTCAGAATGTGACCCAATTAGCATCTGTAGAACCAAGTGTCCTCTGGCTCTGATGGTCAGTGTTCTGGCTCCAGTGGTCAGTACAGATGACTCTCCAGCAGTCTGGGCCAAGGTCCAGTGCCAGGGGTCAGATCATGGCAGAACTAGAGCAGGACAGCCTGGTCCAGTCCCCTCATTGCCCTAGTAGCTCCAGCTGTCCACATGCACCCCCCTGCCCTCTGCCCTCTGCCCTCTGCACATCAGTACCAGTGGTTCCCCTACCATAGCTCAGTGTCTAACCCAGGGATGGGCAACTTTGATGGGGGTGGGGACCACAAAATATCAGAACTCATGAGGGGCCGCAGTGGCTTGCGGGTCTGCATACCCACATCCATACCCACACATGCAGTCAGAGCCGGCCCTAGCCTTTTGGGGGCCCTAAGCAAAATGTTATGCCCCCTTCGAGTTAATTTCCTGCAATTCTACAACATTTTCTACAACTCTCAAAAGGAAGTTGAGACCCCAACTGAATCCCCCCCCCACCCCCCCACCCCCCCAAAAAAAAAAAACAACAACATTTGATTGGAAATTGATCTGCGGGCCGACAAAAGGGGGACCTCAGCCGCCAGTTGCCCACACCTGGTCTAACCGATCTGTTAATTCATAGACTGGGGATTTGACATAGTCCTTCAGAGCAGTCTGTCTGTGTGACTCAGTCATCACTCAGTGTTTGCAGAAATAAAGACATGAAGCTTCAGCTGTGTTGCTCAGTCAGTAGAGCATGGTGCTTGCAACGCCGAGGGAGGGAGGGAGAGGATATAATGTCTGTTGCCTGTGTTTGTGTCCAAAGTGCAGTCAGGGTTCAGTACATCCCAGTGTATAGTATTTATTGCCATTTTGCATTATGTACAGCAGGAACATACACTCAGTGTACAAAACATTAGGAACACCTGCTCTTTCCATGACATAAACTATCCAGGTAAAAGTTATGATCCCTTACTGATGGCACTTGTTAAATCCACTTCAATCAGTGTAGATAAAAGGGGAGGAGACAGGTTAAAGAAGGATTTTTAAGCCTTGAGACAATTGAGACATGGATTGTGTATGTAGGCAAGACAAAAGATTTAAGTGCTTTGAATGGGGTATGGTAGTATGTGCCAGGCACACCGGTTTGAGTGTGTCAAGAACTGCAACGCTGCTGGGTTTTTCACACTCAACAGTGTCCTGTGTGTATCAAGATTGGTCCACCACCCAAAGGACATCCAGCCAACTTGACACAACTATGGGAAGCATTGGAGTCAACATGGGCCAGCATCCCTGTGGAACGGTTTCGACACTTTGTAGAGTCCATGCCCCGACGAATTTAGGCTGTTCTGAGGGGAAAAGAGGGGGTGCAACTCAATATTAGGAAGGTGTTCCTAATGTTTTGTACACAGTGTACAGCTCAGCTGGTATTTCAAATTCAGCACACAGGTGTGTTGACATCTCAAACTTAATATACAGTAATGATATAGAAGCATTAAGATGAAAAAAAAGTACTAATTTGTCAGGGAATGGCAGACCACTGATGCACCAAGGACACTACATTATGGTCTGACTGTTTCATATTTTCCATTAGCAATTTTAGACTAATGACAGCTGTTTTCCATTTTTGCCTAATTACTGTGTATTTGTGTGTGTGCGTCTGTGTGTGTGTGTGTGTGGGGGGGGGGGGGGTTCAGATAACACAGCCAGTCTCTCCCAATACTGCCTTCCTCTGCATCTGTGATGAGTGTAGAGACCTCTTACAGCCTGTCTACCTATGTCTGCTGCCTATGGGCTACACATTGACAGATTCTTTCTGGAGACCACGGCAGAGAGCACACACGCACACGCACCCACGCACACACAAACACACACATGTGCGCTCACGAACACACATATTGTCTGTCTGTAACATACACTGTCTGTCATTGGGCAAAGTTTGCTATGGGGAAAACACACACACACACACACTGACACACACACACACACACACACAGACAAATACGTACACTCCCAGGAGAGACAGACAGAGCGAGAGGGGGAGCTGTTGAGCTGAGTGCAGTTAAGATGTGATTGCGTAACCATCTCTGTGCTGTGCGGCTATGTGAAACCCAGCCCCAAACCTCCCTCCATTCTGGCTCTAGTTCTTCATATAATATAATGGTCTCGTACGCAGTTTTGAAAAGAATCTCCTGCAGGCAACTGTATTGTTATTCCACACTGAGTCTTCTCTGATGTTAAGGGTTCATTTAGAGGATGATATGATCATATCATCTAAAACTCCTAACAATAGATGAGACAAGGCAATGCAGTTATTTTCCTCATTCCGTTATGGTTAAAACCCTCTGACTTCCTACAGTGAGATCAGAGAAGATATTTCAGATGACAGTTAGGATGCCTCTGTAATCCCCACCCGTTACCTAGGCAGCTTAATGATGACATTTATCAGGTAAACAGACAGACCGGACCCGACCGGACCGCTGTGAATCCCACTGCTACCACAATAAAGACGACTAATATGAGGCGTCTTCGTGGCACATGAGTGAAATCACATTTGTGTTTGGGTAAGTGGAAGAGGGGAAGGTAATGAAATGTAATTGTTACGGTCGACTCTCTTCTCTACAGAAGAGCTGTTTGCTGATGCTAATGAGACGCAGATGTGTGTGCGTGCCTTACGGAAATGTAATAATTTAATAATGTTGATTTTACCTCTCGAGGGGAGATGGAAAGCTTCTGTTCTCTATGTGTTTATCGTCAAGTGTTTGAGTGAAACTCTCAAGGTCTCATTTCTGTTCTTGGCTCAGCTTCTATCTCTAGTTGAGGGGTGTTGTTGAGGTGTGATGTTAAAATACTTTTCTTTCTCCAAGGCCAAAACTATAAAGTGATGCATTTTTGTGTCTTCTGGCAGAATGGTGGTGTGTGCTTCCAGGTAGCTCATTCCCCACGCTAACCTACAGGGACTTACCACCTTCCTGAAATGTTCTGAAAACAAAGATTTAGCAGTCTACTTGCTGTCCTGTAGATATACTCTGTTTCCCAAAGGTCCATCAGCAATGATCTTCCAAATCCCTCAATTCTTCATAGCAATACAATAACCCCTTTCACCCAGCCTAACCCCAGGTGGTCTGAATAAGGTCTGGTATAAGCAGTGTTGGTATTCACCACAGTTCCTCCTGTTGGTGTGAGCTGTAGGGCAACCAAATCTCTCTTTCCTCCTCTCCTTTTCTTTACCCATTACAGATTCTGTTTCTTTAGTTTCCTCTCTCATGTTTGCCCATATTTATGCTGTGTGGTATGCTTCAGAAGTGATCTCTGTGTCTCTGATGATCTGAGAGCTGCTCTTAGCTGCTAAGGAAGGAGACAGCTAGCTAAGCACACACACACAGGCTCACAAATATGAACACACACGCGCACACTGAAAGCCCAGCTGTGATGTTATCCGAGGAAGATAAACAAACATACATACACACACACACACACACACACACACACACACACACACACACACATACACACACACACACACACACACACACACACAGAGAGTGGGCTGTCAAGGTGAACGCAGCATGGTCACCAACTCCTGCATAATGACACAGAGGCACAGCAGTTCCTCTTTGAAACGTTATTTGCCTGGGATTTGTTTTAGCCAGAATAAAAGGTTCCGGGCCGTTCACTACCCTGCCTGATATTTCCCCTGGGTCTAGGCGGGAAGAAAAAACGATCTCTGATTTAGGAGAAGGAAAGTTGGTTGGATGGCTGGCTCACAGTAATCTTTCTTCCACATAATACACACAGTATGCAGTTCTCCTCATGAACACACACATCTGCATGCACGTACATGCGCACACACACACACACACACACACACGAGAAAGAGACACACGAGAGACACACACACACATGTTTGGTCTGTAGTCATGGGGACTGCAGGCAGGTCTGATTGTGGCTGATAATTGTCTGCTAAATGACTCAAATGTAAATGTGAATAATTGGCTGGAACATTTACATAATGAGAAAAAAGTGGAAGGTTTCATTAGCATTTTATTACCCTTGTCTCAGTTCTCTTTTTGTCTTGTATTCTTATACTATCTGATTTACATTGTAGCCCGTACAATATAAAGCACTTTGAACACCTGGAAAACAACCATTTACATCTTATCCATTATGCATTATCATTATAATTCATACCATTACAATGCTAGAGAGTGTATTGCTATGATAATGTTATGCTATGATAATGCTATTTTTCCATTGCAGTTGGATGTGTTAGTCACCTGACACACACACACACACACACACACACACCTAAACATCACACAGTTATTATTAATTTGACAGTTGATCTGTCTGCGTGTGTGTGACTCAGGTGTGAGGAGAAAGGATATTACATGTGCTGATCTCACCAGATATAATACATTAGGAACCAGAACCTGCTCTCACTTGGTGATGATTGATAATCCCAACTCAGCGGGGGTTTATTGCTTTTTGACTGTGAGACAGCAGGACAGCTATTATATTGTGTGGGTTGGAGGGAGAGAGAGGCTCGCATTCAGCTGTAATTGCCTTAACAGAGCTGTAAATGTAATGCAGAGTTGCAGATACTTAAGCTGCACGTCTATCTCTCATCCAGTCAACATTACTCACTACGATGAGGGAAGGCAATAGCCATACCATTGTAGCGATTGAGGGGGAACAGCCAGAGAGGGGCATGAACCAGCAAGCAACAATGTCCTTGTGTGTGCCATAAAGGTCCAGACCTCTTGGCTGAGGTCGTATGCACTCAAATATAGGGAGGCTACGCTGTCTTTTCACCTTGAGCCTGAGTGTCCGTGTGCTTTTAAACCGTTCAACAGAACAGACCGGGAACATTTACACAACTAGTGTGTCTTTAACAGACAAAAGAAAGAAATGATCCAAGTGTCCTTTTTCATGTCCATACTCAAACCTATTCAGGCATCAGTAGAATGGCAAAAGAAAGTGGATTTTTAGCTCCGCTACATGTTGGAGGATGACTGCTCGGCGTGGTTATTCCCATGGTCTTTCAGCCGTGCATACAGCCGTGAGGATGTCTAGTTACGCATACACACACACACACACACACACACACACACACCTGTGAGGATGTAGTTATGGAATGTATGCACTCACTAACTGTAAGTCGCTCTGGATAAGAGCGTCTGCTAAGTGACTTAAATGTAAATGTATCTAACCACTGGGCTTGATTCTGACTGACAGAGAGACAGAGCATGTATAAACGCATTACCCTGTGTGTGTGGTGTGTGTGTGCGTGTGCGTGTGGGTGTCTCCAGGCTGTGTGTGTGAGGGGCATAAGGTCTCTGAAAGCTCTGTCAGGCAAGAGAGCTTTAACCGCTGCTGTCTGATTCACTTGACTGAGAGAGTGTTGAATTTCCCCCTGTGCATTGTGACAGAGCCTGACAATCAGTAGAACTAGAATGTCTGTAGGAGAGAACCTAGAAGTTAGGTAGCTAGAATCAGTTGGATAGAATCTCTACTCAGTCAGCTCGTCTGTCACCTTCATCTTATTGGATTTGGTAACGAAGCGCCATCCTCCCTCTCTCTCTCTCGCTCTCGCTCTCGCTCTCTCAATTCAATTCAATTTAAGGGCTTTATTGGCATGGGAAACGTATGTTAACATTGCCAAAGCAAGTGAAGTAGATAGTAAACAAAAGTGAAATAAACAATAAATATTAACAGTTAACATTACACTCAGAAGTTCCAAAAGAATGAAGACATTTCAAATGTCATATTATGTATATGTACAGTGTTGTAACAATGTGCAAATAGTTAAAGTACAAATAGGAAAATAAATAAACATAAATATGGGTTGTATTTACAATGGTGTTTGTTCTTCACTGGTTGCCCTTTTCTTGTGGCAACAGGTCACAAATCTTGCAGCTGTGATGACACACTGTGGTTTTTCACCCAGTAGATAAGGGAGTTTATCAAAATTGGGTTTGTTTTCGAATTCTTTGTGGATCGCTGTAATCTGAGGGAAATATGTGTCTCTAATATGGTCATACATTTGGCAGGAGGTTAGGAAGTGCAGCTCAGTTTCCGCCTCATTTTGTGGGCAGTGTGCACATAGGTAGACCTGGTTCTCATGAGAAGGCAGGCTATGGCGGCCTTTCTCAATAGCAAGGCTATGCTCACTGAGTCTGTACATAGTCAAAGCTTTCCTTAAGTTTGGGTCAGTCACAGTGGTCAGGTATTCTGCCACTGTGTACTCTCTGTTTAGGGCCAAATAGCATTCTAGTTTGCTCTGTTTTTTTGTTTGTTCTTTCCAATGTGTCAAGTAATTCTCTTTTTATTTTCTCATGATTCGGTTGGGTCTAATTGTGTTGTTGTTGTTGTTGTTGTCCTGGGGCTCTGTGGGGTCTGTTTGTGTTTGTGAACAGAGCCCCAGGACCAGCTTACTTAAGGGACTCTTCTCCAAGTTCATCTCTCTGTAGGTGATGGCTTTGTTATGGAAGGTTTGGGAATCGCTTCCTTTTAAGTGGTTATAGAATTTAACGGCTCTTTTCTGGATTTTGATAATTAGCGGGTATTGGCCTAATTCTGCTCTGCATGCATTATTTGGTGTTTTAAGTTGTACACGGAGGATGTTTTTGCAGAATTCTGCATGCTGAGTCTCAATTTGGTGTTTGTCCCATTTTGTGAGTTCTTGGTTGGTGAGCGGACCCCAGACCTCACAACCATAAAGGGCAATGGGTTCTATAACTGATTCAATTATTTTTAGCCAGATCCTAATTGGTATGTCAAATTTTATGTTCCTTTTGATGGCATAGAAGGCCCTTCTTGCCTTGTCTCTCAGATCGTTCACAGCTTTGTGGAAGTTACCTGTGGCGCTGATGTTTAGGCCGAGGTATGTATAGTTTTTTGTGTGCTCTAGGGCAACGGTGTCTAGATGGAATTTGTATTTGTGGTCCTGGCAACTGGACCTTTTTTGGAACACCATTTTTTTTTGTCTTACTGAGATTTACTGTCAGGGCCCAGGTCTGACAGAATCTGTGCAGAAGAACTAGGTGCTGCTGTAGGCCCTCCTTGGTTGGTGACAGAAGCACCAGATCATCAGCAAACAGAAGACATTTGACTTCAGATTCTAGTAGGGTGAGGCCGGGTGCTGCAGACTGTTCTAGTGCCCTCGCCAATTCGTTGATATATATGTTGAAGAGGGTGGGGCTTAAACTGCATCCCTGTCTCACCCCACGGCCCTGTGGAAAGAAATGTGTGTGTTTTTTGCCAATTTTAACCGCACACTTGTTGTTTGTGTACATGGATTTTATAATGTTGTATGTTTTTCCCCCAACCCCACTTTCCATCAATTTGTATAGCAGACCCTCATGTCAAATTGAGTCAAAAGCTTTTTTGAAATCAACAAAGCACGAGAAGACTTTGCCTTTGTTTTGGTTTGTTTGTTTGTCAATTAGGGTGTGCAGGGTGAATACGTGGTCTGTCGTACGGTAATTTGGTAAAAAGCCAATTTGACATTTGCTCAGTACATTGTTTTCACTGAGGAAATGAACTAGTCTGCTGTTAATGATAATGCAGAGGATTCTCCCAAGGTTGCTGTTGACGCATATCCCACGGTAGTTATTGGGGTCAAATTTGTCTCCACTTTTGTGGATTGGGGTGATCAGTCCTTGGTTCCAAATATTGGGGAAGATGCCAGAGCTAAGTATGATGTTAAAGAGTTTAAGTATAGCTAATTGAAATTTGTGGTCTGTATATTTTATCATTTTATTGAGGATACCATCAACACCACAGGCCTTTTTGGGTTGGAGGGTTTGTATTTTGTCCTGTAGTTCATTCAATGTAATTGGAGAATCCAGTGGTTTGTGGTAGTCTTTAATAGTTGATTCTAAGATTTGCATTTGATCATGTATATTTTTTTGGATAGATAACTCTTTGTGTTGTTGTTTGTTTAGTGTGTTCCAATATTCCCAGAAGTGGTTAGAGTCTATGGATTCTTCAATTACATTGAGCTGATTTCTGACATGCTGTTCCTTCTTTTTCCTTAGTGTATTTCTGTATTGTTTTAGTGATTCACCATAGTGAAGGCGTAGGCTCAGGTTTTCTGGGTATCTATGTTTTTGGTTGGATAGGTTTCTCAATTTCTTTCTTAGGTTTTTGCATTCTTCATCAAACCATTTATCACTGTTGTTACTTTTCTTTGGTTTTCTGTTAGAGATTTTTAGATTTGATAGGGAAGCTGAGAGGTCAAATATACTGTTTAGGTTTTCTACTGCCAAGTTTACACCTTCACTATTACAGTGGAACGTTTTGTCCAGGAAGTTGTCTAGAATGGGTTGACTTTGTTGTTGCCTAATTGTTTTTTGGTAGGTTTCAACACGACGTTCCTTCCATCTATAGCATTTCTTAATATTATTCAGTTCCTTTGGCTTTGATGCCTCATGATTGAGTATTGCTCTGTTCAAGTAGACTGTGATTTTGCTGTGGTCTGATAGGGGTGTCAGTGGGCTGACTGTGAACGCTCTGAGAGACTCTGGGTTGAGGTCAGTGATAAAGTAGTCTACAGTACTACTGCCAAGAGATGAGCTATAGGTGTACCTACCATAGATGTCCCCTCGAAGCCTACCATTGACTATGTACATACCCAGGGTGCGACAGAGCTGCTGGAGTTGTGACCCGTTTTTGTTGGTTATGTTGTCGTAGTTGTGCCTAGTGAGGCATATGGGGGAGGGAATGCTGTCACCTCCAGGTAGGTGTTTGTCCCCCTGTGTGCTGAGGGTGTCAGGTTCTTGTCCAGTTCTGGCATTTAGGTCACCACAGACTAGTACATGTCCCTGGGTCTGGAAATGATTGATTTCCCCCTCCAGGATGGAGAAGCTGTCTTCATTAAAGTATGGGGATTCTAGTGGGGGGATATAGGTAGCACACAGGAGGACATTTTTCTCTGTTGAGATCATTTCCTTTTGAATTTCTAACCAAATGTAAAATGTTCCTGTTTTGATTAATTTAATAGAGTGAGTTAGATCTGCTCTATACCAAATTAGCATACCCCCTGAGTCCCTTCCCTGTTTCACACCTGGTAGTTTGGTGGATGGGACTACCAGCTCTCTGTAACCTAGAGGGCAACCAGTGGGTCCGTCTCCTCTATACCATGTTTCTTGTAGAATGACAATGTCTGTATTTCCAATTTCTTTGGTGAAGTCCAGATTCCTGCTCTTTAGGCCAAAGGCAGATGACCTCAGGCCTTGGATATTCCAGGATGAAATAGTGAAGGCTTTGTGTTCCATAAAGTGTCTAATGTTGTTGGTTGTGTGGTTTGGCCTCAGGCCAGTAATTGTGAGCAGAGCCTTCACTATTTCTGAGCATCTGGTACATGCCATTGGCTTGGGCTAGTGTAAGAGTGGGTGTTGGGCCTGTTTGCCTGCTCATGGCCTGGCCGTATGTGTGGCTTTCATGTTGAGGCCCTATTTGTGGGAGTGGGGGGCTTGGGGTGGGAAGGAGGGTCATAGGTCTGATCTGAGGGGGCCTTAATGGGGTGTGGGCATGGTTGACTTGGGGGAGTTAATTGGTGGGGGTGGGGGTGTAGATGTGGTTGATGGTGCTGTGGTCTGGATGTAGGTCCTCTCTGCGGGGGTCCTCTATGTGTAGGTCCTGGGGGGGGGTCCCGCAGGTCTGGGAGAGTGTCTTGCTGGTCTGGGTGGGGTGTCTGTTGATCTGTTGCTCCTGTGTGAGGTGTTGGGTCTGCGGTTGAGGGCGATATCCTTTAGGGTCCGGGCGAAGGTCGGCACTGCTGCCTTGTATAGGTGGACCTGGTCATGAAGGCTGTTCACATCCAGGGTGGAGTGGTGGGCCAGGTAGACATTTGGTTTTGATGCACAGTCACGGGAAATACTTGCGTTTACCCGCTGTATGGTAGCAGGGTGGAAGTCTTTTCGTGGTAACAGGGTTGAGATAACCACTTGTGCATTGGGGAAAGTAGAAGTGCTCTGGCCACCCTTTCCTGCTGTGTTCTCAGGTCGTTTGTGCCTGTGTGTATTATTATGTGGCTGGGTGATCCTAGTCGGTCCTCAGACAGAAGGGCGCGCTGGGTGTTTGGACACCAGAGTTTAGACACTGTGCGTTTCGGAAAATGTTCCTGTTTGAGTCCATAAGGAGTTACAATCTGTGGCTTGTGTATGTCCTCAGTGGGTGTGGGGGGGTCGTCATGAGGGCTATCAGGGTGTCTGACAGGGGGGTTGCTCAGAGGGGTTGGGGTCCCCAGGGCTTGGGGTTCTTCATTTGTTTGTCTGGCTGTGATGTCGAGGCTATGGTCAGGGTCTAGGGTGTACTGTTCTGCTGTGGTGTCGAGACTTTGGCCAGGATCTGAGGTGGGCTGTTCTGCTGGCTTCTCTGCGGGGGTGGCCAGCTCTCTAATGGGTTGTTCTCTGTCACCTGTCATCGTTCTCACCTTCTCCTCCAGAACCTCTCCTCTAGTGCTCTGTTCTTCTCCTGCTCCTGCTCTTTCTCCTGTTGATGTTGTCTCACCACAGTCCAGAGTGCAGACATGTCTCTCTCTACCTGCAGCTCTCCAGGTCTAGTTAAGGGGGTGTTGTTGTGCTGGACTGTTGTCTGGGTCTGTGCTGACTGGAGTGTGTTCACCTGCTGTTCCAGCTCCACCTGCCTTACCTCCAGCTGGGTGAATGTATCCTTCATTTCAATGAGGGAGTAGTACTCTGTGCTGGGAAGTTGACTTTCTGCTTGGGGTTGCTCTGTGGGGTTATTTAATGAAGAGGTCTGGTCTGACCTGCTCGGGGTAGGGGTATCTTTCTCAAGGGAGAGCTTCTCCTGCTGAGCTATTTCTTTGATTATGTGAAAGTCCAGCTGCTAATTGAAATTGTATCTCTTTGTACTAGCAAGCTTGGTAGCCTTAGCATTTAGTCTCAGTTCCAGGTTGGATGGTGTTTTCAGGTTTCTGTTTGTTTGTCAGAGCATTTGCTGTATAGTTTGAGAATAGTAATCCTTGGTAGTAGAAAGCCTTCCAGGTAATTCTGTCCAAAATCAGGTTGTAGGTTTGGAGTTTTGGTTTGGAATGAAGGTTATGTTGTGGAGGGTAGCATCCTGTATATGTCCCTGCCAAAAAATCCTACTTTATCTAACTCTAAATCTATATTTTTTGTTAAAAATGCAGGAGCAATGTCTTTGAGCTCTCTCTCTCTCTCACTCTCTCTCTCTCTTGCCCAGTCTAATTGTGATTTTGATGTCGTGCAGCTGAATCACAACATGCATCTAATCCCATCAACTCTACCTTCATTACATGCACCACTATTCCTCCTCTCCTCTCCCCTTCCCCCTCCCCTTGGCTCCTCCCCTCTCACCAGCACTTTTCTATCTTGTGGAATTATAGAGGGGATCAGTTCAGCATAGCATGACACACTCTTCCTGGCTGTAGAACCAAAACAAGGCTTGCTGGCAGATTCCAGTTGGAGCAGTATCGAGGTACTGCATGAAGAAGGGGAAACATGTCAGTCCAGAGTTCTGGATTGTTGCGTGTCATAGTAGATGTTTACAACCCCTTGTGATTGAAATAGTTAAATAAGAGACAGTGCTTTAGTTTAGACTGAAACAGCACAGTACTGTAGTAGGACAGTCCATCCAGGGGAATGCCCTATCCTATGATACAATTAAAATCCCAAATGACATTCCCATATAGTTAACCACTTTTGAGTGCCTATTTCCCATATAGTGCACTACTTTCGACTAGGGCCACTTACCCCCATAAATTGACTATTTTTGACCAAAGCCACATATAGGGCCCCAACATAAGTCTCTGGTCAAAGTAGTGCACTATACTATACCGAACTATCTGAGACGCAGCCACTGAGCTTGAACGGCCTGGTTGCCCCTAGCAACGTCTTACTCACAGCAAACGTACCGTTTTTGATTAAGGTCAGACGACCCGTTTCTTAAACTCATAATGAGCTTCATCCCCCTCTCCTGCCTCATTAGTTCATCCCCCTCTCTGTTGATAAACCTGTTCCCTACCTTTCTCTCTGACATTTTAATGTGTGGGAGACTCAATTATAGTGAGGGTGTTTTGAGTCCTCCCAGACAATTGTATTATACACTAGCACATTCACTGAAATGAGTCTAGACCCTAGACTCCTAATGCTCTCAGATCCATTTGTAAGGATGTGACGGTCTGCTTCGACTCTTAGTGAAATGTTCTATGGTTGGAAACTGGTGTTGTCCCATAGTCTCACTAAGAGGTGCTACAGACAGACAGACAGACAGACAGGCAGACCGATAGACAGGCACGTGCGTACACACACACACACACACACACACACGCACACACACAGCACCAGTTTAGCAGCAGAGCAGTCATGTGGAAAACATATGCAGAACATAGAGAACCACCGCAAGCAGTAGTTTGAGCGAGTGGTCATAATATGACTGACTGTGAATCTGAGTCATCTCCAGTGGCCTTTTAACTCACTACTTCTCTCTCCAAACAATGGTTATCACAATGTCTTCTTACTGACATGAGATGCCTTCCATTTCAGGAAGAACTGGAGGCAGATTTGATAGTCATCCAGGATCCATCACCATGACAACTTGTGTTACAACGTTATACATTTTACAACATATTATATTATACATTAAATTGATGTATTGTGCTTTATATCTTGAGGTTTATTCATGTGGTTGTACATTATTATTCTGGATCAGTCTGCATCGATCAATACAATGTGTCCTGGCCTTTGTGTTCCAGCTGGTAGAGGACATGTTCTGATGTCAGCCTCATAATGGACTACAATGAGAAACAAGTGGCTTTGCTCAATGTTTTCAATCATTCATGAGCATTTCTATAACACAGATTGATGAATATGGTGGGTGACAGTTGGGCCTCAACCCGCAACTTTCATTTAAAAAAAAATGACAACATTGATGTGCCAATTGCAGACTGTAATTACATAATGCTGGATTTTACCACTGATTAATCCTACAGTAATATGAAATCTGAGATATGCTAAGTGGATGCAGCATCAATGGACAGAGATGTCATCTGAAGATGAATGCCTTCCTGCTAGAGCTCAATACTTTTAATAGGCTGTTTAAAATTACAGCAACTTCCTCTCATCTGCCTAAGCTGAGAGACAACTCTCAGTGGACACTGTGAGGCTGGAGTTGTCTCTGTAAAGCAGCTACACACACACACACACACACACAGGCACGCATGTACGCTTGCACACACATACTCGTTTGCGCGCCTGATGAGGTTACATTAGTGGGGAAAGCCAGCCCAGCGGAGCAAACATGAGAGAGAGAGAGAGAGAGAGAGAGAGAGAGAGAGAGAGAGAGACTGTGTGTGAAGTCTAATCAGACCTCGGTGACGTAAAATATCTCTGTAATGACGGTGGCTGTGGCTCTCACCCTGACCCGACCACAGCACTCTCATCGCTCTCTGTCATTCATCCACATATCCAGGACAAAGACACACACACAGGTGCTGCTTATGGATACTATGAACACTACTAGAACCTGACATATCTACTCTGCTACAGAGATTAACATTAGTGAACTGGCTGCTGTTTGTGAGTCATACAGCAAGACTCACACTGCCTGGTAGAGAGAGGCATGTAACCACACTGCCAGGTAGAGAGAGAGGCATGTAACCACACTGCCAGGTAGAGAGAGAGGCATGTAACCACACTGCCAGGTAGAGAGAGAGGCATGTAACCACACTGCCAGGTAGAGAGAGAGAGGCATGTAACCACACTGCCAGGTAGAGAGAGAGGCATGTAACCACACTGCCAGGTAGAGAGAGAGGCATGTAACCACACTGCCAGGTAGAGAGAGAGGCATGTAACCACACTGCCAGGTAGAGAGAGAGGCATGTAACCACACTGCCTGGTAGAGAGAGGCATGTAACCACACTGCCAGGTAGAGAGAGAGGCATGTAACCACACTGCCAGGTAGAGAGAGAGGCATGTAACCACACTGCCAGGTAGAGAGAGGCATGTAACCACACTGCCAGGTAGAGAGAGGCATGTAACCACACTGCCAGGTAGAGAGAGGCATGTAACCACACTGCCAGGTAGAGAGAGAGGCATGTAACCACACTGCCTGGTAGAGAGAGGCATGTAACCACACTGCCTGGTAGAGAGAGGCATGTAACCACACTGCCAGGTAGAGAGAGAGGCATGTAACCACACTGCCAGGTAGAGAGAGAGGCATGTAACCACACTGCCAGGTAGAGAGAGAGGCATATAACCACACTGCCAGGTAGAGAGAGAGGCATGTAACCACACTGCCAGGTAGAGAGAGAGGCATGTAACCACACTGCCAGGTAGAGAGAGAGGCATGTAACCACACTGCCTGGTAGAGAGAGAGGCATGTAACCACACTGCCTGGTAGAGAGAGGCATGTAACCACACTGCCAGGTAGAGAGAGAGGCATGTAACCACACTGCCAGGTAGAGAGAGAGGCATGTAACCACACTGCCAGGTAGAGAGAGAGGCATGTAACCACACTGCCAGGTAGAGAGAGAGGCATGTAACCACACTGCCTGGTAGAGAGAGAGGCATGTAACCACACTGCCAGGTAGAGAGAGAGGCATGTAACCACACTGCCAGGTAGAGAGAGAGGCATGTAACCACACTGCCAGGTAGAGAGAGAGGCATGTAACCACACTGCCTGGTAGAGAGAGGCATGTAACCACACTGCCAGGTAGAGAGAGAGGCATGTAACCACACTGCCAGGTAGAGAGAGAGGCATGTAACCACACTGCCTGGTAGAGAGAGGCATGTAACCACACTGCCTGGTAGAGAGAGGCATGTAACCACACTGCCAGGTAGAGAGAGAGGCATGTAACCACACTGCCTGGTAGAGAGAGGCATGTAACCACACTGCCAGGTAGAGAGAGGCATGTAACCACACTGCCTGGTAGAGAGAGGCATGTAACCACACTGCCAGGTAGAGAGAGAGGCATGTAACCACACTGCCTGGTAGAGAGAGGCATGTAACCACACTGCCTGGTAGAGAGAGGCATGTAACCACACTGCCAGGTAGAGAGAGAGGCATGTAACCACACTGCCAGGTAGAGAGAGAGGCATGTAACCACACTGCCAGGTAGAGAGAGAGGCATGTAACCACACTGCCTGGTAGAGAGAGGCATGTAACCACACTGCCTGGTAGAGAGAGGCATGTAACCACACTGCCAGGTAGAGAGAGAGGCATGTAACCACACTGCCTGGTAGAGAGAGGCATGTAACCACACTGCCAGGTAGAGAGAGGCATGTAACCACACTGCCTGGTAGAGAGAGGCATGTAACCACACTGCCAGGTAGAGAGAGAGGCATGTAACCACACTGCCTGGTAGAGAGAGGCATGTAACCACACTGCCTGGTAGAGAGAGGCATGTAACCACACTGCCAGGTAGAGAGAGAGGCATGTAACCACACTGCCAGGTAGAGAGAGAGGCATGTAACCACACTGCCTGGTAGAGAGAGGCATGTAACCACACTGCGTAGGAGAGGAGAGATGGAGAGAGAGAAAGGCAGTTATCTGCCCGCTGGTTTTCATATTTCATTCCCTTTCTCGCCTGTGGTGTAAACTTCTGCCTGTTGACTGTTGTTCTCTTGCTCTCTCTCTCTCTCTCTCTCTCTCAATTCAATTTCAATTTAAGGGGTTTTATTGGCATGGGAAACATATGTCTAAGTGAAATAGATGATAAACAAAAGTTAAATAACAAAAAATGAACAGTAAACATTACACTCGCAAAAGTTCCAAAAGAATAAAGACATTTCAAATGTCATTATGTCTATATACAGTGTTGTAACAATGTGCAAATAGTTAAATATGGGTTGTATTTATAATGGCGTTTGTTCTTCACTGGTTGCCCTTTTCTTGTGGTAACAGGTCACACATCTTGCTGCTGTGATTGCACACTGGTATTTCACCCAATAGATATGGAAGCTTATCAAAATTGGATTTGTTTTTTCTAATTCTTTGTGGGTCTGTGTAAGCTGAGGGAAATCTCTCTCTCGCTCTGTCTGTCTGTCTGTGTGTGTGTGTGTGTGTGCGCGCGCGCCTCTGGATATAGTGGTTAGTAGTGCATACATAGACACACAACGTTCCGTGCCCCAGTTTCACTACAGAAACACTGCATTAAAACGATCCTGTCTTCTCATGGCCGTATACAGTATGACAGCTGCATCTATAGCAGACCAACATGCAGTGCTTGCCATTCCCAGCCATGTTCGGCACACTAACAACATCCGTATACAGGTAACTGCCAAAATAAAGGAATCACCAACATAAAGTGTCTTCTAGGGTGTTGGGCCACCACGAGCTGCTAGAACAGCTTCAATGTGCCTTGGCATAGATTCTACAAGTGTCTGGAACTCTGTTGGCGGGATGCAACACCATTCTTCCATGAGAAATTCCATCATTTGGTGTTTTTTGTTGATGGTGGTGGAAAACGGGTTGATTGGGTTGATATCTGGTGACTGACACACACACACACACACACACACTTTACACCCCCTATGCTCCTTTGAGACCCCTCTTTCAAAGTCACTGAGATCTCTTCTTCTAGCCATAGTAGCCAAAATAATGGGCAACTGGGCATTTTTATACACGACCCTAAGCATGGTGGGATGATAATTGCTTAATTAACAGCAAGCACCTGCTTTCAATATGCTTTGTATCCCTCATTTACTCAAGTGTTTCCTTTATTTTGGCAGTTACCTGTACATCATCAATGAGCTCCAGTGTGACTGATAAAACAGGAGACGTATAACAAACTGTACCCAAACCCATAGAATGGGGATGGAACAACCCTAGTCATCACAATGTTATGATTCATGCTGTACTCCAGCTAGCACAATGTCCTCCTGCCTCATGCCAGCCAACTCACCTGTCCCCCTCTACCTACACCTGGATGCCCACTCTGACAGGAAACAGGAAGTTACATCACAGAGAGATAGGAAGGAAGTGCAGACCCATGGTATTGACATGTTCCAACCCCTTTACAGTGTATCATATCCCATTCCCCTCCCTTCCTCTCACAAATATTCTGCTATCTCTGCTGTTATTTTGAGGTCTGTATCAAATATTAATGTGTAATTTTGTTTAGTCCTGGGAGACCGACTGTTTATGTTTTTATTATCAGTGAAATCCTCAATGAATTATTCACACTGAAACAGACCGTTGGAGACCGTGAGAAGAAAAGTCCTGCCTTATTCTGGAAGTGTTTTCTTAGCTCTGGCAGAGTTTCAGTAATGATATTCTGAAATAAATTGCTATTTCGACCCACGGTGTTCCTTTGGGTGTATTTCAGCACATATGGACGAGTCTGAAGTCTACTAAATGTATTTTGTTAATATGCCACTGGTCACACTGATAGCGTTTGGTGTAAGTCTCAAACATATGGTGTCATTTCCTGCATATCTTAGTCTTAGTGTTCCCTCCCAGTGTAGCTTATGCATGGGGATGCAATACTGTGAATGACATGAACTCTTATGGACATGTTGGGTCTCGGTTCAGCTACACTGTGTTGTGCTGCTGTGACACTGATGGCATTGAGACACTGGTGGCAAAAACCCAGCTTTCTCCCTCCAAATAGCTTTCTCCTTCTCCCTGTCTCTCCCCTCCTCTCTCTCTCCCCCTTCTATCGCTCACTCTCTCTCTTTGCCTGAGACTACCACATCCACTGCTAGGCTCCAGTGGAGCAGAACAGCCAACCCTGCCTGCTCTCCTTCGTCTCATCCCTCCATCCACCCACCCGCCACCCTCAATCGTCTTATGGTCTCCCCATCCTCTCCTCTCCTCTCCTCACCCCTCTCCTCTCGTCTCCTCCACCCCCCCCACTTCCCCATCTTCTCCCCCACTCTCTCCCCTCTCACATCATCCATCCTCCCAAGTCATCCCTACTCCCTCTCCTCTCTTTCCTCTCCTTTCTCTCCTCCCTCACTCCTCTGCTGAAGGACACAGTAAATGTCACGCTGCTGCATTGAGGCCCGGCTCTCACCTGTTGCCCCGGCAACCTGCCTCTAACATGTGACCGCCCAGACAAACAGGCAAGCCATGTGTGTGAAGAGCAGAGTAGTCTGGCCTGTGTGTGTGCGTGTGCCTGTGTGTGCCTGTGTGTGTGTGTGTGTGTGTGTGTGTGTACCTCTCAAGCCCTCTACCATAAATCAGGCATTGCCTATCAGTGTTTACCCCTGCTGCTAATGATAGTCCTCTAATGAACATACTGTTTATATTGGCTTCATTACAGACCTATGTCAGAGAGGGTAACAAGCAGGCTGCATGTTTTAGTGACTGATCTTCGTGTTGTTGCCCTCTCTACTCCTCTGCTAGCCTGTTAAAATTCCCTAGTAAGTATCACTATGACAGGAGAGTAGCTCCCTGTGTGTGTCCAAGTGGTACCCTGTTCTCTACATAGTGCACTCATTTTGACCAGGGCCAGCATAGGGCTCTGGTCAAAAGTAGTGAACTATATAGGGTAACATTTGGGACTGTAACCTCGCTCTCCACAGCTCTCTGATACAGCTCTCTCTCTCTCTCTCTCTCTCTCTCTCTCTCTCTCTCTCTCTCTCTCTCTCTCTCTCTCTCTCTCTCTCTCTCTCTCTCTCTCTCTCTCTCTCTCTCTCTCTCTCTCTCTCTCTCTCTCTCTCTCTGTGTTGGGGTTACTGACGACCCTCCTCCCTCTGTTTCTGTTTCTGGCCCCATGTTAAATGTCTGCTCTGCTCTATCCTCTCACTCTAATGGATTCAGGTTGCCTACAGCAGTGTTTCCCAACTCTAGTCCTCGAGGACCCCCAACAGTGTTTCCCAACTCTAGTCCTCGAGGACTCATTGAGGACTTGATGATTAGTTGACAAGTTGAATCAGGTGTGCTTGTCCAGTACTGTGTACTGTTGGGGGTACTGGAGGACCAGGGTTGGGAAACACTGGCCTACAGGACACACTAGCAGTAAGGTTAAGTGCATTGGGTTTTATAGGCTCAAACTCGTCACATTAGATAATAAGTTAAAGTACAACTTTGTTGATGGAACTTTTCAAAAGCGTTGCCGTTTTTTTTTATTGCAGCTCCTTAAAAATGGAACAGGAAATGTAGTCGGCCCAAATATGAAACTATTTTGGGTTTATAGGAAAACGTCCGTAATCTCTTTGTGACAGTTATAGTGGGGAGAGGAGAGAAGACAGGAAGATAGAGGAGGTCTTTGTTAACTCGATCTCCTTTACCACTTGCTGACTGGCACACAGCAGTAGAGACCAGAGAGCCTAGATATGATAACACACACACATCTGGCCTGGAGAACACACACTTCATCTCCAACGCTCCAACGCCCATAGGCTCTTGAGTTATCATTGATTCACTCCTTTAACTCCCCGTCATGGTATGTGCACGCATTCGTGGGTGAGTGCTTACGTTTGTCTGTGTGTGCATACTTTTGCAAGTGTGTTGGTCTCTGCATACTTGTGTTGGTCTCTGCATACTTGTGTTGGTCTCTGCATACTTGTGTTGGTCTCTTTATACTTAACAGATGGCTGCTTCCCAAAATATTCTGCTTAAAAGCTTGTTTCACTTATCACCAGAGAGAGAGCAGGAGATTGCTGAGTTTCAGCTGTCGGCATTACATATCAATCTCTTTAATTAGCAGACATTTCACTTGATAAAATACTGCTGAGACGTTTTTCAAATCAAGTACCATACATCCGGTGGGCGCTGCCTCTGGATTTGGATGAATACAGTTACTGGGAGTATTTTAAAAAGAAATAATAAAAATGTAGGATTCTGAATGTAGAGTTTTAGGACAGGAGAGATCCTTGTCTATCCAATATGCACTCACACACACTATGGAGCCCAACACAGCAGCTCTCTTCCCTGGCCCCATTTGACAATATCAGCTTTCCTAGGCTAGCCAGCTCTCAAAACCTTACCCTCTCTCTCCTCTCTCTCTCATACGTCTTTGATATTGTGGCTCACACTGGATTTGACCGACATGGTTTGCGTTCCAAATGGCACCCTATTCCCTATCCGCCTGGGTCAAAAGTAGTGCACTATATAGGAAATAGGGTGCCATTTGGGATGCAGCCATGGATTTAGACTTCAAACGCATGCCCTCTGTTGTTTCCTGGACAGTTGATGCAGGGTGGATCTAGTGGACCTTTCCATCCTCCTGACCTCGTCTTATCTCTTTACTGCCAATGGGTATTGTTCATCCTCCCTCACCATCACTCCTCCCTAACCATCACTCCTTCCTCCCACATCCCTCCTTCCCTTGTATTTGACAGAGTTCAGGACAGGCATTCAGGTCAGGTTGTTCCTCTGAGTTTTATACGATTCAGGGTTTTATATGAAATGGCATTCTATGAGTCAGCATTAAAGGTGCTACACGTAGGATTTTTTGAAATGTTTACATTGTAATTTCAGAAAAATGCCCATAATATATCTGCAGTAATAGTGGAATGATAGTGTTTCACAGTATTACTTACCCGCCAGTGTTGTGGTTGGCTGTGATATTTGCCTATTGATTTCTCCCGCCGAAGTTGCATCTGTTATCCAAATGGGAAAGCTGTTTTGACTTTGTGGCTGTGTTATCTAGGTCAAGTGGCCAATGTAGAAATTGCTCTGTCATTTCCTGGTTGCTAAAATTCTATATTGTTCTCTCAATTTCAGTTTATCTGGCAAAACAAGCACTGAATAGTTTAGGGAATCATCGCTGTGAAAAATATTTTCAATAACAAAAAAGTATGCTGAAATCCACCAAAACTGAAAGTAAAAGGCTCAAGCATGAGTCTCCGCCATGTTATGGGAAAATTGGATGCGGGGGAGGGGTGAGATTTGATTTTGAATGCGGCCTGTTGCTATTGCAATTCACCTCGCTTCCACATAGGGAGAAATTCTAGTTGTAGCACCTTTAACTAATGTAAGGAGAGTCCGTTTTTGAACCATGCCAGGTTGGTTGTTTTCCTCTGCTATTGAAACCTATTGAGGAGCCCCAGCAGGGTTCAATACAGCTTTCTATATGGAGAGAATATGTAGTGATGAGCCTTTCTCTCCTCAGCCTTTTGAAACCCTGGTTTAAGCTGGCGTCCTGTCTCTGTCCGTCCCGTCCCCCCCCCCCCCCCACACACACACACACACTAAAAAGGTCCTCTTTCTCTGGAGCCATTGTGGCCTGGCGTCCCCTCTCCTTTCCTACCCATCACCACTGCCTCTCCTCTCCTCCAGGCCTGAATAATAGCACGAAACTGGGGGAAGCAGATTAGCCTCCACAACCATTGTCTGCTTCCTATTAGAAAGAGCCCTGACTTGTGGTTGAACTTCAGGGTCTCTCCAGGCTCTTGTTATCCATTTACACACTGTAGTAAGGGTGCGTGTGCGTGCGTCTGCACTTCCAGGTGCTCTTCTATTCTAGTACCACATTATCATATCATAGCCTGGTATGAATACATGTTGAATGGGACTCTAGAGTCTAGTGGAACATCGAGCATTACGTTAATGATATAGGCCTAGCTTTGGAGTAGGCTCCCTTATTATAGGCACTCAGGAGACGCAATGCGCTAGATGTGATTTTGGTCCCATGTAATGTTCCTATAGCTCTAAACGATTATGCCTATAGGTTACATTGAGAGGAGCATGTTAATGCACGCCACCCGCGGTCACACACATACAGCCTGAGCCTCACAGCTTATAGGATATGTAGCCTATTCCGTGTTTTTCAACGCACACGTGATGACACATCTGCATTGAAAAGCACTGCAAACCGAACGGCATCCTACTTGAACGATTCAACTCTCATCCGTACATGACATCGCGTTTCAATCGGGTTTCTCAGTCATAAGCGCACAGCACAGCTGGTCTGTTCCAGCTCGGTCAGCGGCGCGCATTTAGCAGAGCGGGCGAGTGGGAGCGCGCCGCAGAAGTGAGTGGTCACAGAAGTGCGCTGCTCTCACCAAGTCTGCATCTGGAAAGACTGCGTTTATTTCACCAGTTTTACTGGCTTCTCCACTGCAGGCGTCCACTCGTAAGTAAACAATATCTGGAGATGATTTAATGTTCTGTAGTCATGCTTAGATATGATTCGTTTATTATTCCATAGGCTATTGAAATAATGGCATAGCTATTTATGCCTGCGGTGCTGTGATGCCTTGTTGGTATAACAGGCTATATTTCACTGTAGCCCACGCGTTGTTATACATTATGCATATTTTATGAAGTACACACGGGATGCGCTGCTCAAAACAGGAATGGTGCTCAGATTCTTCCATATAGGGAACTCTACCATTTGTTGTGATATACTGTGCTCTCTTCATTGCTGCGTTGTGTAACCATCCCTATAGGACAGTAGACTTAAGGCAGCTTACAAGGCAGGGTTAAATGATGAGTTATGTAAATGAGTTATTGTTTTGATTTTGTTGTATTTAGTATCATGCATTCAGCTCTATTTGCTTACTGCATCCCATAGCTGCTGTTACTCAGCCTCTCTTCTGTTCTCCTCTCCTCTCTATCTGTCGTTCAGTTAACCTGCCCAGACCCCTGGGGATAATAGAATGGGAGCTTGTCTCTCTAGTTCTCTCCTTGGAATTGTTGTTATTCCTTCTCATTCTAGACCCATGTTATCCCTCTCGTTCCTGTGGTGTACAGTATGAAGACGTTAGGGGTGTCGGGCTGTTCGCTGCGTCCCATTGTGATTCAGATTAAAGTTTTATTAACAAGCTGTGGTTCAGTGATGCCAAAGGGACCATGTATTTCCCTAAGCCAGCTCCATGCATCTCATTGGTCAGCTCTCTTGAGTCCATGTTGATTAGTCTCCCTACTCCTTAGACTCCTCTGTCAGGGTTACTTTGCTCTATTAATTAGGGAGTTTCTGTTTCTACCATTTGGAATTAGGCTAGACTCTATTAAGCAGCTATCAATCTCACTATGCCGGTGTCCGTTTGGGGATATATGGAATTACTTTAACGAGTCCAGACATTTTCTGTGTGTGTGGGCCTATATCATTTTCATTAAAGGGTGGTAGACTTTTAATTGCTTTCACACCAAATTGGTTTGGAGCTTGCTTTCACCCTTAGGTCGGTTAGTTTGGACTGTTGTGGACACTATATCTGCACTCTGGAGCGCACTAAACAACACACCGTGTTTCATTCAAAAAGGGTGGTCTCGGTCCGATTCACGTTTTACCATGGTGCGGTTCGCTGCAGGTGAGAACGCAGTCCGAACCAAATACAGGAAAATAATCAGAGGCGTGCAGTGTTATTGGACTGTGAGCATTTGATGAAATGCACACGGTACTTGATATCTCATTCTGTGAGTAGCAGTGCATTTATGAGTGCATCGATGCAGATTAGGCTGGGGCTATACCGGGGATATATGCTAAATATAGTCTATTCACATTGCAGTTAGAGCGGCTATTGCGCTGTTTCCTCCCGCATGTTGTTGGAAGACCAAAGCGAATGTAATATGAAGATTGGGACACACAAGTTATGCTTCTTGGTATTCATAAATGGACTGAACATGAGCATTTTGGCAATGTGAAACCAACTGGACCAAATGAAAAAAAATACAATGTAACAAATAATGGAACAGTATAGCTCAGAACTAAATGCCCTTAGAGTTGTCTTTCTGGTCATTTGTTTTCTGATAAAAACAGACAGACAGACAGATGGGGAGTAATGGATGTGTTCACCTGATTAATGCCCTATAGATCAACTTTACCAATTAAGAGAAGTCCGATAAATTAGAGCCCTGTAAGACTCAGAGCATCTCCATCACAAGGACAAGAGGAGGCAGTTGGCAGGCACCCTATTCCCTGTAAGACTCAGAGCATCTCCATCACAAGGACGAGGAGGCAGTTTGCAGGCACCCTATTCCCTGTAAGACTCAGAGCATCTCCATCACAAGGACAAGAGGAGGCAGTTGGCAGGCACCCTATTCCCTGTAAGTGCATGACTTTTGCCCCATGAGCCACAAACATACAGTGGGGGAAAAAAGTATTTAGTCAGCCACCAATTGTGCAAGTTCTCCCACTTAAAAAGATGAGAGAGGCCTGTAATTTTCAACATAGGTACACGTCAACTATGACAGACAAATTGAAAAAATGTTTCCCAGAAAATCACATTGTAGGATTTTTAATGAATTTATTTGCAAATTATGGTGGAAAATAAGTATTTGGTCACCTACAAACAAGCAAGATTTCTGGCTCTCACAGACCTGTAACTTCTTCTTTAAGAGGCTCCTCTGTCCTCCACTCGTTACCTGTATTAATGGCACCTGTTTGAACTTGTTATCAGTATAAAAGACACCTGTACACAACCTCAAACAGTCACACTCCAAACTCCACTATGGCCAAGACCAAAGAGCTGTCAAAGGACACCAGAAACAAAATTGTAGACCTGCACCAGGCTGGGAAGACTGAATCTGCAATAGGTAAGCAGCTTGGTTTGAAGAAATCAACTGTGGGAGCAATTATTAGGAAATGGAAGACATACAAGACCACTGATAATCTCCCTCGATCTGGGGCTCCACGCAAGATCTCACCCCGTGGGGTCAAAATGATCACAAGAACGGTGAGCAAAAATCCCAGAACCACACGGGGGGACCTAGTGAATGACCTGCAGAGAGCTGGGACCAAAGTAACAAAGCCTACCATCAGTAACACACAACGCCGCCAGGGACTCAAATCCTGCAGTGCCAGACGTGTCCCCCTGCTTAAGCCAGTACATGTCCAGGCCCGTCTGAAGTTTGCTAGAGTGCATTTGGATGATCCAGAAGAGGATTGGGAGAATGTCATATGGTCAGATGAAACCAAAATAGAACTTTTTGGTAAAAACTCAACTCGTCGTGTTTGGAGGACAAAGAATGCTGAGTTGCATCCAAAGAACACCATACCTACTGTGAAGCATGGGGGTGGAAACATCATGCTTTGGGGCTGTTTTTCTGCAAAGGGACCAGGACGACTGATCCGTGTAAAGGAAAGAATGAATGGGGCCATGTATCGTGAGATTTTGAGTGAAAACCCAAACACACCGCCCGGGCAACGAAGGAGTGGCTTCGTAAGAAGCATTTCAAGGTCCTGGAGTGGCCTAGCCAGTCTCCAGATCTCAACCCCATAGAAAATCTTTGGAGGGAGTTGAAAGTCCGTGTTGCCCAGCGACAGCCCCAAAACATCACTGCTCTAGAGGAGATCTGCATGGAGGAATGGGCCAAAATACCAGCAACAGTGTGTGAAAACCTTGTGAAGACTTACAGAAAACGTTTGACCTGTGTCATTGCCAACAAAGGGTATATAACAAAGTATTGAGAAACTTTTGTTATTGACCAAATACTTATTTTCCACCATAATTTGCAAATAAATTCATTAAAAATCCTACAATGTGATTTTCTGGATTTTTTTTCCTAATTTTGTCTGTCATAGTTGATGTGTACCTATAATGAAAATTACAGGCCTCTCTCATATTTTTAAGTGGGAGAACTTGCGCAATTGGTGGCTGACTAAATAATTTTTCCCCCCACTGTATAGGGCTCTGTTCTGATCAAAAGTAGTGCACTATATTAGGGAATAAGGTGCCATTAGAGACACAGAAAGTGGTTGACATGGATGAATGGACTGACTGACAGAGGGCAACATGTGGCACTCTAGTTCTACTGTCTCAATTGTGACCCTGACTGAATCCCCTCGCCCACTCCGTGGCCCAATCCAGACCTCATATTTCTTCTATTTGTTAAAAAAATGTGTATCCGTTATTTTCCCCTGTCTTCTTTTGAACTGTCCTTCTATCTAGACATGGAAATCAAATAAGGTTGTTATGAACCATTCACAGCCTGGCATTCCATTCCCCCTGCCATAGAACTACATAACATCAGCCACCTGCCATGGTTACTATTGGCAACACACTCAGGAGAGGAGCCCTTAGGATGAGATACCTCAGCAGTTTGACTTGTTTGGGTCAGTTTTATCAGTGCTGTTTCCCTGACTGCATTATTTAATATGTAACTGTGGGTTATTTTCTGCTATCTACATATACATTTACATTTTAGTCATATAGCAGACGCTCTTATCCAGAGCGACTTACAGTTAGTGAGTGCATACATTATCATATCTGAGGTGAATCTGTGTCCATATGCTATTGCAGTACCTAGCTACAGTAGCTAGTAGCAACAAGTCTATGGGTTGAGTGTAATCATAATGATCATCTATTAGTATGGATGGGTTATAGCAGGCTGTGATCTGCAGATTAGAAAAGGCTAAAGGAGATTGCCATGTATGTAATTTTAAACGCCACCTTGTTGATATGTCATATCTAATCAGGGAACCCAGAACCAAATGCTGCATGCCGATGCGCTGGCCAGCATTTATGTTGAGCATCTGTCATACTGTCACTGGAGACTAGGGATGTAACGAATGTAAAAATGTTCTTAACGTTTAAATTGCAATTTCTTTATAGTTTAAACGAAAAAAATACACAAAAAACCCCCCCAAAATGACGTGAATTCACAATGGGTATGACCGCTAGGGGGCAATGCAGTTCAATCTACCGGAGTCCTGGCTACCTACCAGACGGCGCTCACCTTTCTGCTGTCCTCAACAACGATGATATTAATGCTGTTCTAGGTTATCTGTTGTGTGACTCTCCTCTATGTTCTCAATTGTCAGTACATGGGACTTCATGTCCCACTTCCCATCAATGTGAGGGCTCGTTTCAGTGATGTATAACAGCGTGTTCATAGACGTCAACAATCTGTTGTTAAGGCCACGTATGGTGTTTGAGAGCGTGCACTTTGTACTTTGTATCATTGTACAATTTCTCCATCAGGGCTGTCATGGTTTTTCGACATGGCATCTTGTAGTCTGGTTCTAGATATGTCATTAGGGTATTGAAGCTGACATCCTCTACTATTGACAATCAACTGCAATCATTTCTGTAATCAGCGCTGTGATTTTCTCCCTCCGTCCCTTATCGCACTGCTGCCAGCAACCGGTTGGGTCTCACTGTGCCTCCGTTTCAGCACCTGTACTAACACTGTAGCTCAATTCCACCTCGCAAAGTTTGCATTTCATCACCTTCTCATTTAACTTCTCAAAGTATTGCCATACAGGACTTCGCTGCTGTTGCTTGGCTTTCTCATTCTCTGCTATTCGAACTGTTAACGACTATGACGTGCAGAGCGCTTTATATCTGGGGAAAATCATTTGAAAGATGCATATCTCCACCTACTTACAGCATTGTTGTGTTAGGTATTTGTAAAAAAAAATTAAAAAAAATAAATAAAAATGTTTTGCCTTTGATGATGATCGGGATCTGTTAGTGGTAGTTTTGTGACAACTGCACTGTGATTTAAATTTGGTAAAAAAAAAACAAATAAATTCTAAACGTTAATGATCCCAAATTCATTTAATCGTCATATCCCTACAGGAGACTATGGCTACATCTCAAATGGCACCCTATTCCCTATATAGTGCACTACTTTTGGGACGGAGCCTATATCAAATCAGCTGGTATGTATTCTGTATGTAAACATTGGACCTGGACTTGTCACAATGCTTACTGTATTATCAGCCCAAGCTCACACTCTTAACCTGATTATGAATTTTATGTGCAGGAATTACTTTTTGATTGAGCAACAAAGGAGATTTGTTCTCGTTCCTCTTCGCAGGAAAGGAGCTTCAGCAGGTTGTCGGTAATGTGGAGGGCAGCTAGTGGGACTCAGCTTTGCATTAGCTAGCTGCTTTAGCTTGCTCACCCTGGATCATGTTGTTATACAGTAGGTGTTCCCTGGTACTATTAGTAGTAGCCTAGCTGTTTTAGTGGACTTCATGTTCAGTTAAAATGGTACAAGGTGTTGTTTTGTCCCTCAATAGGCTTTTCAGTTAAAGTGGTAGAGTATGGCATTCTCGAGTAACAGCACTAGGATTTCGTTCTTACGTCAGTGTGTAGTTGTGATTTCATTGAAGTGCTTGTTGGAGTTCTTAGTTACTGACTCTTCTAACAGAAGGCTTCTCTGTGTTGGAGAGACTGTCACAAAACCATCAGCACAATAATTGTTCGTCGGGGGCTTCATGAAATGCGTTTCCATGGCCGAGCTGCAGCACACAAGTCTAAGATCACCATGCGCAATGCCAAGCGTCGGCTGGAATGGTGTAAAGCTCACCGCCATTGGACTCTGGAGTAGTGTAAACGCGTTCTCTGGAGTGATGAATCGCGCTTCACCATCTGGCAGTCCGACGGATTAATCTGGGTTTGGCGGATGCCAGGAGAACGCTACCTGCCCGAATGCATAGTGCCAACTGTAAAGTTTGGTGGAGGAGGAATAATGGTCTGGGGCTGTTTGTCATGGTTCGGGCTAGGCCCCTTAGTTTCAGTGAAGTGAAACTTTAACACTACAGCATACAATGACATTCTAGACGATTCTGTGCTTCCAACTTTGTGGCAATAGTTTGGGGAAGGCCCTTTCCTGTTTCAGCATGACAATGCCCCCATGCACAAAGCGAGGTCCATACAGAAATGGTTTGTCGAGATCGGTGTGGAAGAACTTTACTGGTCTGCACAGAGCTTTCCCAGAAGAGTGGAGGCTGTTATAGCAGCAAAGGCGGGACCAACCAACTCCATATTAATGTCCATGATTTTGGATTGAGATGTTCAAGCAGGTGTCCACATACTTTTTGGTCATGTAGTGTACATACTGCCATGGAAGATGTCACATTAATAGGGGATGGCTTTCTGTAGGAGGACTGTTTATTTATAGATCTGCTGACGAGGATGAAAGGAAGGAAGATTAAGATGGCGTCCGTTTGATGGGCAATTAGAAGTGCTTCTTGTTATTGTTTAGAATACTGCCAACCAAAGCCAAACGCTACAGTGATTTAGGTGGATTAGTTAGAGGTTGTTTTGTAGTGTGTGTGTGTGTGTGTGTGTGTGTGTGTGTGTGTGTGTGTGTGTGTGTGTGCGCGCGCGTGCGTGCGAGTGCGCACTGCAGCCCGGGTTGTGTGCAGTGGAGGCAGTATCTGACATTTTTAAAGAGATGTTCTCCTCCCTAGGAAAGGTGTACAAAACATGTTATGGGTGAGTCAGAGTGCTACTCTGAATGCTGAGAGAGATAGCAGGATGCAGAGAAAGCGAGAGAATGTTGAATAGAGAGAGAATGTTGAATAGAGAGAGAGAGAAGCATGGGGAGAGAGAGAGGGATAGAGTGCAGAAGTGCAAGGGAAATGAGGGAAGGTCTGTCTCTGTGGCCTTTCTGAAAGGTTACCCAGTGGTGCCAGAGGGAGCAGTGTGAATGGCAGGGGGCTCTACAGGGAGCGGACTAGCAATTGTTGACTGACCCTCAGCCTTTACAATAGCAGAATACTGAGACAAGGGTCTGAATATGTACACATTGTTCTCTCCATGCCGGGCCTGTACAGAACCAAACACCGAGATGTATACACACTTAGCAACAAGGTCAAATCAGAAGGAGTGTCATTCATCCACTGTGGATGAAGACATTTAGAAGGGCCCCGCCCTGGCCTGCATTATAGCCATTTGACCAAGGCAACATTTCAATTGGCATTTAGAGCAGAGGGAATCATACAGACAGGGGAACAAACATGGTCTGACATTTTACATTTTACTGCTTTGTAATGTTTCTGACTTCTTATGGATTAGCTGTCATCATAAGGTTGATGGGGCTCCTCCTGCTCCTGACCTATTGTTATGTCAGGGTTATGTAGGCCCTATGACAGTGTTGTGTATGCCTTATGTACTGTATGATAGAGGGTTCAGCTAAAGTGTCCTCACACAGGGGCATGCTATTACCCACAACCCACTGGGGCACTTATCAGAGAGCAGCACGAGTAGCAGACTCCCGCTGGCAACATGCCCTCATCTCATCCTCCCTTCCTCTCCTCCACTCTCCTCCTCATCCTCCCTTCCTCTCATCCTCCACTCACTTCCTCCTCCTCCTCCTCCCCTTCTTTTGTTATTGGGTGATTACTTCTCCCACACTCTTTCTCTGTTTAGCCTGTATCTCTTCCCTCTCGGTCTCTATCTCTCTCTCTCTGGTCTGACTATCTCTCTCTCCTTCTGTCTCTCTCGCTCTCTCTCTGTTTTCTCTCCCAATCTCCCTCCATCATCGCCAGCGGCCGGCGTTTGAAAAATTGTTTTACAGCCAATTAGGGTAATATGTAATGTTGTGCTGCGTGTTAGCGGGCGGCAGGGAGGGATGGAGCGGTGGAAGAAGTGCCTGTTGATTTTCATCAGCGTTTTCCAATAAACACATTATTTATCTCGGTCCCTCAGAGTCCCTCCTACCAAGCACAATTAGCCTAACACAGAGAAGACTAATCAAAGGCCATACTGAGACCTGGGTTGACTTGAGCGTGACGGCAAACAGCATTCCCATACAGCATTTTACTGTGAAGGAAACATTCTGAAACGGGGAGGGAATACCTGAACTTGTACAATAAGAACACAGATTTTCCATTCCAAAATGCGTTTCTACAGTATGCCCTGCTGAACACAGGTTGTTTTAGAGTTTGAAGCCAGTTGACAGGTGGTGTAATCGTCTCTGTATGTTCCTTATGGCCTACCTACCTCAAAGGTCAAATAGGGGGTGCTTATATTTGTCCTGTTTCACTGCTGTTTGAGTGTGAGATGTAAAATGGAAATGTGAATTTTGAATATCCCAACTCCCCCTGAGACACCCTCGGAGAGTGGGGTGTGTCACGGCCAGGGATCAGCCATTATTGACAGCGACTGTGGAGCAATTAGGGTTAAGTGCCTTGCTCAAGGGCACGTTTCACCTAGTTGGCTCGGGGATTCGAACCAATGACCTTTCCGGTTACTGGCCCAAGCTCTTAACCGCTAGGCTACCTGCCGCCCTTACCTACCTACCTAGCGCTGCAACAGACCACAGTCACCGGAGTAGAAATGATGACATTTCAGAAGGAAGCGGTGACGTACTGCTTTGATATAAAACACTGCTCTCTTTGATTTATTTCCCTGTCTGTTTACAATTCAGCTCCTGTCCTTGTACTCAACGTTTATTTTTTATTTTTATTTTTTTAATTATTATTTTTAGGGGGTAGATCAGCTTTAATATTGCAGATAGATTGTAACTTCCATCAATATAATTGTCTGCATCACTATATACTATATACATTTTATGGACACAGTCAATTTTACAATAATTATATTTTGTTTGTTTTTACTCCTGAACTTCCACTAACCTCAAACTCTCCGATCATTTTCATGATGTCCATCCGGTTTGCTTCTATATGCCATATCTTTCTAACTGTGCTCTTTCACAAAAGCTCTCAACCAATAACTTATACAGTGGGGAGAACAAGTATTTGATACACTGCCGATTTTGCAGGTTTTCCTACTTACAAAGCATGTAGAGGTCTGTAATTTTTATCATAGGTACACTTCAACTGTGAGAGACGGAATCAAAAACAAAAATCCAGAAAATCACATTGTATGATTTTTAAGTAATTAATTTGCATTTTATTGCATGACATAAGTATTTGATACATCAGAAAAGCAGAACTTAATATTTGTATTATTAAATTATTGATCGATTGACTATGACTTTTCAGATCACCCAGTAATGCTATCTGCAGGGTTAGCTCCGGGTAAATATTGCAATCCTTTAGCTATTCCTGGACCTGTGTCCAAAAACAAGCTACAAATGGACAGTACCAAAACAAATGATCTAATGATTCTGTCTCTTCGCAGCAAAATCTGCAGAGCTGGGAAGATTGTATCCCCTATATAAATAACATTCTATTGGTAGCAAAATTTTTATATAATAATTTTAATTGAAAAATGCTAAGTTTTGAATCCGGTGTCGTTTTGCGTATCAGTTCATAAACACTATGCCATGGGATCGGTCAAAAATCTCTTCCCAACTATTTTGCAATCTATATGGGACGGCTGTCAATCCTTTGGTCCTTAAATGAAACTGGTATACTTTTTTATTTATCACAGTTTTCTTTAACCAATTATGTTCTTTAATGCAAGGCCGACAGACAAGTTCCTTACTTTTTCCCCCTTCCACTTTTCTCTTCCATTTTTGCGGTAGTGCTGCAATTATTTGGTTGTAATTTTGGGTAGAGCAGATATTTCCATATGTTTTTGTTAGCTGCATGTGCGACATAACTCCACCAGTCCTACCGATGATATCATTTACGAAGATTATAACTTTTTTAAACATTATGTCAAAAACAACAGTTTTTTTATCAATTAGTATATTTGAGTTTAACCACTATTTGTTGCATTATTTGTTCTGTCGTTTCTGGAGGATTCAATTGAAATTGCAATCAACTTTCAATGGCTTGTTTTAGAAATAGTGATATTTGGGAGATTATTTCCTTTTCAAATAACTGAAAGTGAGAGGTTGTAATCTGAATAAAGGGAAAAAGGCCATTCTTGAACATTGGGTGAGACAATCTTACTAATTTGCTAGAGAACCAGTTCAGATTTAAGTATAACTTTTGTATGACTGAAGCTTTTAGTGATACAGTGGGGGAAAAAAGTATTTAGTCAGCCACAAATTGTGCAAGTTCTCCCACTTAAAAAGATGAGAGAGGCCTGTAATTTTCATCATAGGTACACGTCAACTATAACAGACAAATTGAGAAAAATAAATCCAGAAAATCACATTGTAGGATTTTTCATGAATTTATTTGCAAATTATGGTGGAAAATAAGTATTTGGTCACCTACAAACAAGCAAGATTTCTGGCTCTCACAGACCTGTAACTTTTTCTTTAAGAGGCTCCTCTGTCCTCCACTCGTTACCTGTATTAATGGCACCTGTTTGAACTTGTTATCAGTATAAAAGAAACCTGTCCAGAACCTCAAACAGTCACACTCCAAACTCCACTATGGCCAAGACCAAAGAGCTGTCAAAGGACACCAGAAACAAAATTGTAGACCTGCACCAGGCTGGGAAGACTGAATCTGCAATAGGTAAGCAGCTTGGTTTGACGAAATCAACTGTGGGAGCAATTATTAGGAAATGGAAGACATACAAGACCACTGATAATCTCCCTCAATCTGGGGCTCCACGCAAGATCTCACACTGTGGGGTCAAAATGATCACAAGAACGGTGAGCAAAAATCCCAGAACCACACGGGGGGACCTAGTGAATGACCTGCGGAGAGCTGGGACCAAAGTAACAAAGCCTACCATCAGTAACACACTACGCCGCCAGGGACTCAAATCCTGCAGTGCCAGACGTGTCCCCCTGCTTAAGCCAGTACATGTCCAGGCCCGTCTGAAGTTTGCTAGAGTGCATTTGGATGATCCAGAAGAGGATTGGGAGAATGTCATATGGTCAGATGAAACCAAAATAGAACTTTTTGGTAAAAACTCAACTCGTCGTGTTTGGAGGACAAAGAATGCTGAGTTGCATCCAAAGAACACCATACCTACTGTGAAGAATGGGGGTGGAAACATCATGCTTTGGAGCTGTTTTTCTGCAAAGGGACCAGGACGACTGATCCGTGTAAAGGAAAGAATGAATGGGGCCATGTATCGTGAGATTTTGAGTGAAAACCTCCTTCCGTCAGCAAGGGCATTGAAGATGAAACGTGGCTGGGTCTTTCAGCATGACAATGATCCCAAACACACCGCCCGGGCAACGAAGGAGTGGCTTCGTAAGAAGCATTTCAAGGTCCTGGAGTGGCCTAGCCAGTCTCCAGATCTCAACCCCATAGAAAATCTTTGGAGGGAGTTGAAAGTCCGTGTTGCCCAGCGACAGCCCCAAAACATCACTGCTCTGGAGGAGAGCTGCATGGAGGAATGGGCCAAAATACCAGCAACAGTGTGTGAAAACCTTGTGAAGATTTACAGAAAACATTTGACCTGTGTCATTGCCAACAAAGGGTATATAACAAAGTATTGAGAAACTTTTGTTATTGACCAAATACTTATTTTCCACCATAATTTGCAAATAAATTCATAAAAAATCCTACAATGTGATTTTCTGGATTTTTTTTTCATTTTGTCTGTCATAGTTGACGTGTACCTATGATGAAAATTACAGTCCTCTCATCTTTTTAACTGGGAGAACTTGCACAATTGGTGGCTGACTAAATACTTTTTTTCCCCACTGTAGGTCTAATGCTTTAATATTTAATAATTTCTGTCCTCCGAATTCATATTCATTATATAAATAGGCCCGTTTAATTTTGTCTGGCTTGCCGTTCCAAATAAAATGTAAAAAAAAATTATCATATAATTTAAACAACTGTTCGCCAGGCGTAGGCAAGACCATAAGCAAATAGGTAAACTGGGATAATACGAAAGAGAGTTAAGTTTTCCACAAATTGACAGGTAGCAAGATCTTATCTATTTTTGCTAACTTTCTATTAAAATGTATTGGAGTGAGATCATTTATTTCATTTGGGATATGTATTCCGAGTATATCCACATCACCATCAGACCTTTTTATTGGTAAACTACATGGTAATGTAAAAACTGTATTTTTTAGTGATCCAATACGTAATATAGTACATTTATCATAATTTGGTTGTAATCTAGAGAGGTTAGAAAATGTATCTAGATCCTCTATGAGGCTGTGGAGGGATCCAAGTTGTGGATTTAAAAGAAAACATGAATCATCAGCGTACAATGACACCTTTGTTTTTAAGCCCTGGAGTTCTAATCCCTTGATATTATTGTTGGATCTGATTTTAATAGCTAACATCTCGATGGCCATAATAAATAGATATGCCGATAGTGGACAACCTTGTTTCACTCCTCTTGACAGTTTAAAACTTTCTGAGAAATAGCCATTATTTACTTTTTTTTTACACCTAGGGTCACTATACATGATTTTAACCCATTTTATAAGAGATTCTCCAAAATTGAAATGCTCAAGGCATTTATACATAAACCCCAGTCGTACTTTATCAAATGCCTTTTCGAAGTCTGCTATGAATAGCAGGCCTGGTTTCCTAGATTTTTCATAGTGTTCTATTGTTTCCAGTACTTGCCTTATATTATCTCCAATGTATCTTCCATGTAAAAAAAACTTTAGAATGAATAATGTCCGACAATACCTTTTTAATTCTATGTGCTATACATTTTGCTAGGATTTTTGCATCACAACACTGAAGTGTTTTTTAAAGGGACTGTAAATTTATATTTTCCACTTGTATCCTGTTTCAGTAATAATGAAATCAGACCTTCTTCTTGAGTGTCTGATAATCTACCATTTACATAGGAGTGGTTAAAACATGCTAATAACAGTCCTCTGAGTATATCAAAAAAGGTTTGGTATACCTCCACTGGTATGCCATCCAACCCTGGATTTTCCCCAGATTTAAAGTCTTTAATTGCATACAGAAGTTCCTCCTCTGTAATCTCACCTTCACATGAGTCTTTCTGTATGGCTGTTAATTTTACATTATCAATAGAAAAAAAATAGAAAATAAGTTTCTTCCTTAAAAATATCATTTGGTGAATCATGGGTGACTCCGTCATTTGTAACCAGTTTCAGTAAATTAATTTTGGTAGCATTCCTATGTTGAAGATTAATAAATAATTTGGTGCATTTTTCCCCATATTCCATCCAGCTTGCTTCATTTTTATAATATATTACACTTGATCTTTCTTGAATAAGTTTCTCCATTTCTTTTTGTTTTTCCTCTAATTTATTCTGAGCCTCTATGTTACAGTTTTTATTGCTATCTATCTGTTCTGTTAGACCTAAATTGCTTTTGCTTTCGAGATGAGTACTGAATTGCATGGCCTCTGAAGGCACATTTAAAGGTGTCCCATACAATAAGGGGATTTGCTGTACCTTTGTTATGTCGGAAAAAAAGAGTTTTAAATTCCTCTGAGGGTGATTGTTTGTAGTGTGATTTCCTTTATGGTCCATTAAGCTATTTAAAACAGTATTATAATCTCCCACTATAATAATAGAGTCTTGAATTGCTTGCAGGGTTGATAATTTATTATATATATTGTCAAAGAAGTGTGGATCATCATTATTTGGTCCGTAAAGGTTAATGAGCCTTATCTGTTTATTGTCCAATAACATATTTAAAATAATCCATCTACCTTGGTTATCTCTTTGGACAATTTGCACATTCGGATTGAAATTACTGTTAATTAATATCATCACCCCTTTTGAGTTCCCCCCCCCATTCCTTTTTCCACGCAACTTCATCTAGAATTGTTGAATGAGTTTCCTGTAAACAATAGATATTATATTCCTTCTCTTTGAGCCATGTAAATATTGTTCTTCTTTTGTTATTATCAGCTAAGCCATTACAATTATAACTGCCTATACTTATTTCACCATATACCATAATGAGATACAAGTTTCAAATCTATTTATCATTATATATGCTTGTAAATTTACCAATAAAAAATACCATAGTGATTGAGTGTCCATATAGCTGTACCATGATATTTGCATTGCTACTAAGTAACCCTCCAATTGTTCTCCACTAATTATCCCGCTAAAGCCCCTCCCCATCCCAAGTTGGGCCGTCATCCCAGTGATCGGCATACCACCCCCGTCCCTCCGGATCCCTAGGCCCCCGAGAGGCCAGGACCCATCCATCGAAAACAGCACACAGTGCCACCCACAAAACAGAAGCAGGTTAACCGCCAAAAGCATTTCCAATGCTCTCACCTCAATATATAGCTATTTAAAAATATATATCTATTCAAATATCTTGCATATCTTATTTTCCATCATTATCAATTAATATGCGTAATAATGTCGGCAGTTCATGCGTAGGATTTTAACATATAAGCCGGATTGCCATTGTATTACATTACATTTTTGACAAGCGATTATTATTTTAGCAAACAATTATTGTGGTTCATCCTATATTCTCCCTAACATCCTTACCCCCTTGCAACAGATGTGGGATAAACACACACGCACATACTCACATACTCTAACACACTCAACCCCTTTCCTCCACAATCAACCATAAAATCAGATGGTTGTTACATCCCAGAGCCCAACTCAAGAAAGGACCTGATTTACGAATGCATATACGAATGCATATACAGTTACAGCTGTTTGAGAAAGCATGCAAGATTGAGCAAAAATTGATAACAATGTGAGATTTGATTAATTTATTTAATCTATGTCAAGTCCTAGGTGATGGAGATCAGATCCACCCTCTTCACCTGAGACACAAACACTCTGGTCCCCCGTTGTAACCATTTTTCCCAAGCATGCAGTCAGACATTTGATTATTTTGTGCCACCTGTGCCACAATGATAAACCCCCTCTCTGATTGTCCGAGTGTGACCCCCTCCCCATGGGTTACTGCAGCCAGTGTTGCCAGCACTGCCACTACCTGGGTGGGGGTACCCCACCGGAATCCCCACCGGCTAGGTACAAGGTCGTCAAGGTTCTCATTAGCATTTTTGAGAATTTCCTTGTATATTATGCTCTCCCATCAGGGGGCTCTGGCTTTGTAGGACCAACCCTGCCAGACAGGCTCAGAATCTTTGGGGGTGGTGCTGCTCAAGTAGGTCTCTGACCGCATTTATTTTTCTGTTTTGGCTGCATATAGGCAACGTTTCTTACATGTTAAAGAAAATAGATCATCTTCTTTCTGGGGGGGGGGTAACAGAAAAGCTATTCAATAGATTTCAATAGAATTCAATACTTCATACCCTTTTATTGTTTCACCTTGCAATCGTCAGAAAATGAGTAAAACGTACAGCCACTGTTGATAATCAGTTATGTGATGCCTCGATGAAGAGGACACAAAGGTACTCTTCAGACTTATGTAATGGATGTAATTCAAGGTGACCGTCATCTCTCTCTGCCTCAGCCTCCTCTGTCTCCTCTAAGTAGTGTGGTGTGCAACAAGCTGCTCCAGCTGTCATTCTAGTTATGGCAAGGCTTGCCCCACCTTACACATAATAACATCAGTGTATCTGGGAGGGAAATTGGTGCATAAAATCTGAGATAGTAGAATTTTTTAAGGTTTTGGCTCAGAGGCTGTGAAGTCTGTTGCTGCTTTATTGACAAGCCCCAGGTTGTAATTTCATGATATGTTATTACTTTTAGCATGACTGAGTCTGACAGTGAGTGTGTATAAGTTGTCCTCAGAGGCTAGAAAGACGTTATTACTTTTCCTTTTAACCAGTGGAAATGGATGTTGCTCTCTGATACTGGAGATCAATGGAGGATGCAGTCGCTCGATTCTCGTGACTGATGTTCATTGTCATCCCACCACTTTCATGTCGAACCAAAGAGAAAGTACACTTTCATTGAGTTTTGTTGATCATTTTCCACCTTGCCATCTTGATTTCTTGTTACTCGCGGCGTGAAAGAAGGCCAAGTGGAACCACTTCTGAGACCCCCTGATGGTGTCTCCGCAGCCTTGACACGCACACACACTTGGGTAATCTCCAGGAAGTCATGAATAAAAGCAGATCCCGTCATGTAGTTGCTTTGAGTGATTGTGCTTTGTGATTCTATGTGACAGATGGGAGACATGGAGGACAGTTAATAATAGACAGTACAGGCTACATGTCTCTGTGGCTCAGCTGTGACTGTGTCCTGGATGTCAGGACTGGAACATCTCCAGCAGGGCCACAGTCCAGAGACCAAGCCCAGGAACACTGCTGCTTCACTGGGTAGATTAGCCCAGCAGACCCCCTGGCATGGCCTTAGTAGGATACAGATCCATAGAGAGAGAGAGGAGTGTTCCATCTCCATCTGTGACTCCTGCAGGCCAGACTATCCTCCTCCTCCTCCTCCTCCTCCAGTGTTGAGTTAACTGAAGTGTGTTGTATTGCACAAGATCTACAGCAAGCCCTACAGCTGTGGAGAATGCCAGTGTGTGTGGCAGTGGTATTTTAGCAAGTGACAGATGAAAACAGGTGTTTCAGCCACAAGCCTAGCTAACTACAGCCCAGCTGAGACACTCGGTACGCCTGCTTGGATATCATATACTGTGTGTGTGTGTGGGTCCGTGGCATCATGCAGTGTGTGTGTGGGTCCGTGCCCACACTGCTACCTCCCAGAGTGAATCAATTGATAATCATGCAGTACACTCTCTCTTTCAGATATCCATCCATGTCCAGTTAAGCCTACAGTGCTGTTATGCGTTCACCATGGTTGTGCTGTGTGTACAATGTCTCATGACCCTCTCGGTTAATCCATCCGACATATTTTCTGTCTGTACAGTCTGTCATCCTACCATCAGTGTGTGTGTGTGTGTGTGTGCGTGTATGCATGCATCTTTGTGTGTGAGCAGAAAAGAGAGCTCTGTTATCTCTAGTCTTTATCAGCATTAAGCATTCCCCTGCCTCCCTCCCTCCACTCTGTGTGAAAAGCTGCTTGTGTCTTACAGAGGGCCGGCTACAGAGGTCTCTCTTTCTCTCTGTCTGACTGGCTGCAGTGCTGTAATTGTATTTATAGATAAGTCACCACTTGCTGTGAAACAGCCTGTTAGCTGTGCTCTTGTGATCTTGGGCATATGACTGGAGCAGTTAGGGGCTTCTAGGGAGGGTAGATCATTTGTATTCTACAGCAGTGTTGAAGACCCATGGCTGGGCTGGGCTGGATTACTGTTCCTCACGAGAGAGAAGAGAGGATAGTGTCAGTGGAAGAACTATGTTAGATGGTGCTGTATAGAACAGTGTTTGACCCAGGTCAGATAACAGACAGGCTGCCATGCTGAAGTTCAGCACCACCCCCCACTCAAGGTGTGTAGGCATTGTGTCTGCTGTTTGTTGTTATTCAACAGGACATTGTGTAGTGTGGAGAGGGACACTAACCCTCATCTTCTTTCTGCTCCTCAATTGGCTGGTTGACAAGGGGTAATATGGTTAGTATTGTGTGGAGGAAGATGTTAACAATGCTGTTATTAATTCAGTTTATATGTATGATTTTGGTGGTCTAATGTGCTCTCTCTCTCTCTCTCTCCTCCCCTCTCTTTATCCCTTTCTCTCCCTGTCTCCCCCTCTCTCTCTTTCTTTCTCCTTCTCTCTCTCCAGTCACAATGAGCGGAAGGTGACCTGTAAGCATCCAGTCTCTGGTCTTCCTTCACAAGACAACTGCATCTTTGTCGTCAACGAACAGTAAGTCTCTTCTCTCCCACTCCCTGACCAGTAGAATGACTGGAACATACATGCCAGTGGAATGACATACCCACAGCTGGACTTATATGCATACACATTAACCTATAATGTTGTGTTGGTCTCACCCCTGCATCGTGTCCATTCTTTATGGCACAAGATGTATGTCAAAGTATGAGTGGAAATACAGGGACGTTTTTAACAAATCACGTTCATATGAAACTTATAAAACACACAGCTTTGTCCTACAGTAATGCTTCAGGGTCCACGTTACTGTCAGATCATGTCACAGTATATTACGTATTACATTCTGTAGTAAATTGGTTATGTGGTGTTTACATAAATGTGATGTATTCATACAGTAGTTGAGCATGTATTCACAATGGCATATATTCATAGTTTGAGCTTTTATGCCATTGTAAATTAACTGAGACGCTGTGAGAAGAGTGGCTTTTATTTAATAGAAAGTGTATTGTACTCCTGGAGGCATTGAAGAGTCTTGTGATGTCTGATCCAGAATGCCAGACCTCCGCTTCACACAAAGCACCCTTCATAAGATGAAGAAACTATGCCTCTGTCTCCCTTCTTTTAAAGAGCCATTAAGAAATCACAGGGAAATATGAGTTTGGTTTGGGTTTAACTGCTTGTAGTTCAGCGAGACCAGAGACTTTTGAAATGGAAGGCAGCATTGCTACTTCACCATTAACCTTCCCTTTTCTGTGGCTCAACTTAATCTGAAGGAAAACGTGAGTGTGTTTGGTTCAACTGTGCCGTGGCTCAACTACAGAACACTTGGAGAGGATTTGGAAATGGAAGGTTGCGTTGCTACTTCTCCAATCATCTTTCCTGCCAAGCTCTGATAAGGGCTCTCAGACAAACACGTTCCAAAACACCAACGGTAGAGAGAGGATGGAGGAAGGAGAAGCGAGGGAGGAGGAGTAGAGAGGTCGGTCTTTGTGTGTGTTTACATCTCTGAGTTCAGGCTCAGCGAGGCCTGTCAGAGCTGTCCAGACATCCTCAACCTGAACAGACAGTGTTACCCAACACACCCTCCTCTCTCTTCTTCCCCTGCAAGCTGTCCTCCAGCAAAGTCAATACCGGTTGCTGTGTGTGTGGCCACCTCCAGCCTGCAGTGACTAGTTATGAACAGACCTGCAGACAGCTACGTCTTAGGTAGCTGCTAGGTAGCTAACCAGAGTCTGTACAATATACAATTTGGTAGTACTAAAACAAGATGTCATTCATATATTTTTTCATATTGACAAAATATTGTTTTTGTAAGACCAACCACCACCGTAGTGATAGTGGAGAATGAAGAGGGACGGAGAGAGAGGGACGGAGAGAGAGGGACGATACTGAGAGACAGAGAGAGATACTGAGAGACGGAGAGAGATACTGAGAGACAGAGAGAGATACTGAGAGACAGAGAGAGATACTGAGAGACGGAGAGAGATACTGAGAGACAGAGAGAGATACTGAGAGACAGAGACAGCTACTGAAAGACAGAGAGAGCTACTGAGCGACAGAGAGAGAGATTGAGAAATTGCTAAAACTTGGCAGCCATTTCCTCACTTTACCTCAAAAACAAGGAAATTAGGCAATTATATGGTCCATCTCAGATGCAGTCATGACTCATTTTGAATCCTATTTTTCTTTGAGTCTGGATGGAACGTTAAGTGTTGTGGAGATTTGTAGTCTGTTGCTTCCTTCCTGGCTGTGCTGTTGAGTGACAACCCCCCTCCACTCTGCTCTACACCCTGTCCCAATTATCCCCTCCGTCACACTCTCCTCCTCACACCTGGATTCAAATACCGTTTGAAATCTTTCAAATGTTTTAGCGTTTGCTTTAGCCTAGCTGGAGTGCCAGGTGGGAATGGTTTGGACTTTTGTGAGTATTCCATTGGTTCCATTTCGGAAGTCAAGCGTAATCAAGCCCATCTAAAGTATTTGAAATAATTTAAACAACTATTTGAACCCAGGTCTGCTGTTTTCTATTAGCACCGCACTGAGGTGTCTGAGGATGGTATGCAAATATTCTCCTCAGTGTGTTGACTGTTAATTGGAACTGAGGTGAGAAAGTCAAATATAACAGATTGAGGTGTGTTGATGACAGACAAAAAGGTTTGTGTCAAAGAGGGTCACCTCCGATCACGAGAATGAAAATTGAAAATATGCTCTTACATCATATCAAGGAAATGTAACTTGTATAAAGTGTTTCTTTCATCTCAAACACCAACTCGACACCAACGCCTTCATTAGGGTCCTTGGACTGACCAAGCCTCGACTGCCGGAATGTGTTGGTTTTTCATAATAAAGACCCACTTTCTATTCAACTCCTTGCATGTTGTGAGAACGACAGAACAGAATACTTCAAACAACAGAAAGCAAATGATGTGTTCGTTCTTCCCAGTGGAAAAACACAGCTTCACATCCTGATTATCCAGCGAGCGTCGGCCGTGAGCAGATAACAAAGCAATGTTAATTGGCTAGCCTTGTCACTCAGTCTCTCTCTGTGTGTCTCAAGGCTGTATTATCAATCAATCAATCAAACTAATAAAATATAAAAAAGGTGAGAAAAGATAACACATGAAACGTTTTTATGCAAATATAAAATCAAGATGGACTTGAATAAAATTCAGAGATAAAATAAAATTGTAAAAAACAATAGTAAAATAACAGTGGATATGAGAGACTAATGCAGCAATAAATATAAGGGGATGTAATAAATCATATACTGTATATAGAAGGAGATAAAATGAATAGAGCATCCTCTGCTTTATGACCAACACTGCATTTTGAAAGAAGTGTGTTCGTTGAACTGAACTGCTGTCCCTGAATCCTGGTCGACACTATCACCGTTCTCCCTGGTGATTGACACGTCAAAACTCCTTTTATTAAACTCTAGTATAAGAATCTTTGAAAATCTCTGAAAAGGAACGTTCTTGAAGAGAATAGGGGATAATAAGTAATCTACTTCAGATAAATGTCACCTCTCCCTCACCCACCTCCACCTTCCCTACAGACCTAATAGAGGGTGTAATGTGGATGAATGGTGTTCTGAAGGAAGCACTCCTCATTGATAAACAGCTTACACCTCTTCAACCCACACATCCTCTCTCTCCCCCATCTACCTCTCTCTCAATCTCTTTCCACTTGTCGCCCACAGTCCCTCTCTGCCTTTCCGACTCACCCATATTCCCTCACCCTTCCTCTCTCCCTCTTTCACTGTCCTCCTCATGCTTCAACTCTCCCTTTGTCCCTCCCACACCCATACTCCCTCTCTCTCCAACTTTCTTCTCTCGCTCCCTCTCTCCCTTTCTCTCTCTTTCTCAATAGGATCAGTGCTCCTGGTAATGAGTTAGTTATTGTGAAAAACATCTGCTTTAATCTTCTTACACCTCAGGCACAAACCACTGAGCTCCACTTTATATCGCAGAAATTTCACTTAGTGTTGGGTGTGCCTAATATCCAGACAAAAGAAAGTATACAAAAGTTAACATTTTAGTTTATACCCTTTCACCATTTTTCATATTTATTGTAATATTTTCAAGTTTCCTATTTTTCCCCAACTTTGATGTCTTCCACTCTTTAATGGAGTCTTTGAGTGGCAATATGTCACTTTTTGGGCGACCCGACCAAATTCACATAGATATGTAAGTTATAGATCTGTCATTCTACTTGAAAGCAAGTCTAAGAAGCGGTAGATCTGTTCTATGTGACCTATTTCTATGCTTCCCGTTCTTAAGTTTTGTTTTTGCGTCTTTTACTTTCAGTTTTGTACACCAGCTTCAAACCGCTGAAACAACAATATATTTGGTTATGGAAAATATATTTCACAGTGTTTTAGATGGTACAAGGATTCTCTACACTATACTAGCTTATTTTGTCACATAAACTGAAATTAGGCGAACCATTAGAGTTTTAGCAACCAGGAAATGGCGGAACGATTTATGCATATTGCAACTTTAATGGACGTGTTTATTCACATATCTTATTCAGCACTTATAATTACATTTTAAATGTCCTCCATCTCTGCAATGACCCTGGGCCTAATGGAGAGGCCTTGCTTTCATCATCCATCACAGCAGCATTTACAGTGTCTTCAGAAAGTATTCACACCCCTTGACTTTTCTACATTTTGTTGTGTTACAGCCTGAATTTAAAATGCATTACATTTAGATTTTTTGTCACAGGCCTACACACAATAACCCATAATGTCAAGGTGAAATTATGTTTACAAATGAAAAGCTGAAATGTCTTGAGTCAATAAGTATTCAACCCCTTGGTTATGGGATGCCTAAATATGTTAAGGAGTAAAAATGTGCTTAACAAGTCACATAATAAGTTGCATGGACTCACTCTGTGTGCAATAATAGTGTGTAACATGATTTTGAATGACTACCTCATCTCTGTACCCCACACATACAATTATATGTAAGGTCCCTCAGTTGAGCAGTGAATTTCAAACACAGATTCAACTACAAAGACCAGGGAGGTTTTCCAATGCCTCGCAAAGAAGGGCACCTGTTCGTAGATTAGTAAACGTTTTAAAAGCAGACATTGAGTATACCTTTGAGCATGGTGAAGTTATTAATTATACTTGAATGGTGTATCAATACACCCATTCTCTACAAAGATACAGGCATCCTTCCTAACTCAGTTGCCAGAGAGGAAGGAAACCGCTCAGGGATTTCATCATGATGCCAATGTTAACTTTAAAACAGTTACAGATTATAATGGCTGTGATAGGAGAAAACTGAGGATGGATGAACAACATTGTAGTTACGCCACAATACTAACCTAATTGACAGAGTGAAAAGAAGGAAGCCTGTACAGAATACAAATATTCCAAAACATGCATCCTGTTTGCAACAAGGCACTAAAGTAATACTGCAAAACATTTATAATTAAATACATTTACATTTTAGTCATTTAGCAGACGCTCTTATCCAGAGCGACTTACAGTTAGTGAATGCATACATGTTTTTTTGTTTTTTTTTTCATACTGGCCCCCCGTGGGAAACGAACCCACATCCCTGCCGGCCAAACCCTCCCCTACCTTGGACGACGCTGGACCAATTGTGCGCCGCCCATGGGTCTCCCGGTCGCGGCCGTCTGCGACAGAGCCTGGACTCGAACCAGGATCTCTAGTGGCACAGCTAGCACTGCCTTAGACCACTGCACCACTCGGCAATACAAAGTGTTGTGTTTGTGGCAAATCCAATAAACCACATTACTGAGTACCACTCTTCATATTTACAAGCATTGTGGTGGCTGCATCATGTTTTGGGTATGCTTGTAATCGTTAAGGACTGGGGAGTTTTTCAGAATAAAAAAGAAATGGAATGGAGCTAAGCACAGGCAAAATCCTAAAGGAAAACCTGGTTCTGTCTGCTTTCCACCAGTCACTGGGACATGAATTCACCTTTCAGCAAGACAATAACCTAAAACACAAGGCCAAATCTACACTGAAGATGCTTACCAAGAAGACAATGAATGTTCCTGAGTGGCAAAGTTACAGTTTTTACTTAAATCTACTTGAATATCTATGGCCAGACCAGAAAATGGTTGTCTAGCAGTGATCATAAACTAATTTGACAGAGCATGAAGAATTTTGAAAAGAATAATGGACAAATGTTGCACAATCCAATAGTGGAAAGAGACTTAAAGACTTACTCAGAAAGACTCACAGCTGTACTCGCTGCCAAAGGTGCTTCTACAAAGTATTCGGGGGTCAAAGTACTCGGGGGGTGAATACTTATGTAAATTTGCTATTTCTGTATTTCATTTTCAATAAATTAGCAAACATTTCTAATAACAATTGTATTTATATTTTATTCTGGCTGTAAATGTGGAGTAAGTCAAGGGGTATGAAAACTTTCTGAAGGCACGGTACATTCTTCTACACTCCTTTTTTCACTTTCTACTTCCTGGTTCTTTTTCTTCCCTATCGTCTTTCTCTCTCTTCCCTCTTCTCTGCCCTCTTGTTTTCTCGTGCTCCATCCCTGTCCATCATCCTCTCTTCTCCCCCTCTTCTTTCTCCCCTATCTTCCCCCTCTGAAAAATATGCATTCATTCACAGAGAATGTTTACCGTTGCCACATTTTAATGCTAGACCAAACTGCAGTTAGGTTTGAGGGGAGGAAGGGGCTGGATAACAATCAGCTAGTTTTACTCTGTAGGGAAACTGATATTGATATCATAGCACATATGCTGCATGCTAAAGGAAGATGGCAGCCTGGGTTGCTATTAAACCGATGATGGTGTTGCAATCAGAGCTGTTGATATGAAACCTGTCTGGCTTCAAGACGAAATGAGAAAGGACAACTGTATTTGGTGCTAGGTGGGAGTCAGCTTTCTGATGTGCAATTCTCCTGAATACTAGATTTGATAACCTCATGGGCCACGTTCAGTATGTGTTAACTGTAAGTGGCTTTGGATAAAAGCATCTGCAAAATGACCATATTATGATGATATATTTGAACGCTGCCTGGCGTCCAACTGTGAGCAAGCAAGGGAAGAAGCCCTAAAGCTAGGTGCTATGCAGGGGGCGTCCTTCATATGGCACAGGGAGAGAGAGACTGGTGGTAGGAAGTAGGAAGTAGGCAAGGAGAAGGGACTGACCTCCCAACAAACCCATACCCTTAATTACAGTACAGAGCTGCCAGTAGCCTAGAGGGGGGCAGTCAATTAGCGCTAGGTAATGGGCTTATGTGACAAAAACCACAATGGTCCTCTGTAGCTCAGTTGGTAGAGCACAGTGCTTGCAACACCAGGATAGTGGGTTTGATTCCCGGGTCCACCCGTACATAAAACAAATTATGTACGCATGACTGTAAGTTGCTTTGGATAAAAGTGTCTGCTAAATGGCATATATTAATGCAATTGTAATGTTCTCTTCACAATGGATATTCAGTGAAAAGCATCTACAGTACAGTCTGGCCTAAACATGTCCCTGAAGACTACAATTATAATTTCATTTAAGTTTGATGTGATTGTTTATTTGTTAAATGTCATGATTACAGATAATTTGTTTATCATATGTTTGATATTTCAGGTTATATTGTTTTATATTATTATTTAATTCAGTTCATTTTGTTTCCTTCCCTTTTTGTTTTCTAGCGTGAATTCTGCAAAGCTTGTCCACCCAGTTACAGATCCTCTAACAGTCAACCCTGTTACAGTCAACCCTGTTACAGCCAACCCTGTTACAGACCCGGTCACCCCAGTTACAGACCCGGTTACAGACCCTGTATCAAACAGGTAATATAGTATACATTGCTGTGGGCTGGATGGATGCTTTGCTCTACCTTGATATTAAGCGTAAGCCTCTTCATCTGTCTTTCTGTGGAGAACCCCAGCTCTGGAAGTCCTGCCTATATCTCTGTCTCATTAAGTCTGTCCTACTATTAACTGTAGGCTGTGCGTGCTGTGTGTTGGATTGCCTGATATCCTGCTATGCATTGCTAATGCCAAGATGTGCAAGATTTATTTGTGCCGTACGATTTGTCTTTAAGCATACTTAATAGAAAAATTTACCTTAGCTCCCATCACGAAACGACTATATCTTGTGTCTGTGTGTGTGTGTGTGAGCGCAATGTGTAAAATAAATGTCTCCAAGCCTGAATCAAATGATATAATTGTTCCTCTCAACGGGCTCTACCATTACCTCTCAGATAATGATATCCTCAGTGTTCACAGACTGACACAGTCAGAAGAGATGGAGAGGGTGTGGGAGGGAGAAGGAGAGGAAGGTGGAGCCATACAGACGGCGAGAGAGAGATAATGGGAGAAAGACATGGGAGAGATAGAGGGAGGAAAAAGAGAACAAACAGATCTATAGAAAGGGAAAAAGAGTGTATGATCTAAGCATGATTTGAATGAGTCACTCTTCAGTTCTATTGATGTTGTCACCAGGACTGATGGCATCCACTCATACAGGAGTCAGTTGCCCCGCAATTCAAAGACCTATTCACTGGGCCTGCCTCTGACGCACGTGGAAATGCTTGAAATGCGCACACACATACATACACACACTTTAATGCTGGAAAGCCTGATTGGAGACAAGTGTTGGAGTTGGAGACTTTCCAAGCTCAGCTGAGAAGAGTGTAATTTAATATCTGTTAATATCACTCATTCCCTCATTCTCTCCCAAATGATTGAATTAACTCATGATAATCCATGTGGCTTGGAAGGTCACGCACGGTTCACCAGCCCACAGTAACATAATTTGACAAGCATTTAGGAAGTACCCCGGGCATGCGTTGTATAAAGGAATTTAAAGCCACAATCGAGGTTAATCCAGTGAAATGGGCTGTGAAGACAATTATCCACTTCGAAGATAATGACGTCTATATATCTATCTAGCAATTCACTATAAATTGGTTTTTAATGTTGATATACACTGAGTGTATATCTTTCCATGACAGACTGACCAGGTGAATCCAGGTGAAAGCTATGATCCTTTATTGATGTCACCTGTTAAATCCACTTCAATCACTGTAGATGAAGGGGAGGAGACAGGTAAAATAAGTATTTTTAAGCCTTGAGGCAATTTAGACATGGATTGTGTATGTGTGCCATTCAGAACGGGGTATGGTAGTAGGTGCCAGGTGCACCGGTTTGAGTGTGTCAAGAACTGCAACGCTGCTGGGTTTTTCACACTCAACAGTTTCCCGTGTGTATCAAGAATGGTCCACCACCCAAAGGACATCCAGCCAACTTGACACAACTGTGCAGAGCATTGGAGTCATCCCTGTGGAACGCTTTCAACACCTTGTAGAATCCATGCCCTGACGAATTGAGGCTGTTCTGAGGGCAAAAGAGGGTGCAACTCAGCATCAGGAAGGTGTTCGTAATGTTTTGAACACTCAGTGTATTTTTAAGTATGTATGTATCATTGTGTGTAAGTGAACAGCAGTCATTGCTATCCTATTTGGGGCCTGGCCTTTGTGTTTTTGAACACTAAGTTGAACTGATGTGTATCTGTGAAGTAACAATGCCCCTACGTTCACATGTCTATGTCACATTGACATACCGGTCATAACAATCCTGTTATTACCTCCTGTCCTGTCTGACCAGTCCTGCAACGTCCCTGCACGCAAGCTTAATATACATGATCCAATCATATCACAGGCTCAGTGACGGACATACAGGCTGACCTGTTTATATGGAGGGTTGGAGAGGGGAGAAAAGAAGAGAGGAGAGGTGAAGATTACAGTAGAGGAGAGGAATGGGGTAAGCGAAAATGTAGGATCATATTTGTCATACTTCAGGGAATGATAGCTGGCAGGAGAGGAGAGGGGAGAAGACGGTGGAGTAGATTTTCATACCGTATCTGTTACCAGAGCTGAAATCAGCGGTGTACCCTCACGTACAAGGTGTTTGTTCCTGTGAGGTGGTGACCTAAAACCCAGCTTTATTATCTCTCAGACAGACCGATAGAGATATTCTCTCTACCCCCCCCTCCACGCTCCAGATTCTGTCATTTCCCCACACAGTAACATCAGCATTCCCCTGGAACCACAGAATATAGGCCACTGCTCAGAGACAAAACGGATCTGAATACAACTCTAGATGTATCAACTCTGCAAATAGGAAGATTTATAGGTGAGTTTAGCTTATTTTTTGCTGCCGTTGTTATAAGCGTTAAAGCCTTTATGGTGCTGGGTAGTTTAGCCTGGGGGACCTTGAACTTTCCTGCATTTGGTATTGTCCTTCCACTAGACTGGGACATACACTTTGAGGCCGTTCAGTTTGTCAGGCAAAGTTGTCAGGCGATTTAAAGTGGTCCGACTTGGAGGAATATATCAGCGGTGACACAGTGAGTAATTGGTTTGATTTATGGGGCCTGCCTCTCCTCCTTTTGCCTCCTCTCTCTCTCTCTCTCTCTCTCTCTCTCTCTCTCTCTCTCTCTCTCTCTCTCTCTCTCTCTCTCTCTCTCTCTCCTCTTTCTCTAAGGGCAGGGTTTGGCTCTAACAGAGATGGACTCTCATTGTGGTTGGAGTTTAAACTGCCGAACCGATAGAGCTATACAGGCTTGGCCGTTAGGCAGCTCATTCGCAGAGCAATCAGTGTCACACACACATACAGTGGGGAGAACAAGTATTTGATACACTGCCGATTTTGCAGGTTTTCCTACTTACAAAGCATGTAGAGGTCTGTAATTTCTATCATAGGTACACTTCAACTGTGAGAGACGGAATCTAAAACAAAATTCCAGAAAATCACATTGTATGATTTTTAAGTAATTAATTTGCATTTTATTGCATGACATAAGTATTTGATACATCAGAAAAGCAGAACTTAATATTTGGTACAGAAACCTTTGTTTGCAATTACAGAGATCATACGTTTCCTGTAGGTCTTGACCAGGTTTGCACACACTAAAGCAGGGATTTTGGCCCACTCCTCCATACAGACCTTCTCCAGATCCTTCAGGTTTCGGGGCTGTCGCTGGGCAATACGGACTTTCAGCTCCCTCCAAAGATATTCTATTGGGTTCAGGTCTGGAGACTTGCTAGGCCACTCCAGGACCTTGAGATGCTTCTTACGGAGCCACTCCTTAGTTGCCCTGGCTGTGTGTTTCGGGTCGTTGTCATGCTGGAAGACCCAGCCACGACCCATCTTCAATGCTCTTACTGAGGGAAGGAGGTTGTTGGCCAAGATCTCGCGATACATAGCCCCATCCATCCTCCCCTCAATACGGTGCAGTCGTCCTGTCCCCTTTGCAGAAAAGCATCCCCAAAGAATGATGTTTCCACCTCCATGCTTCACGGTTGGGATGGTGTTCTTGGGGTTGTACTCATCCTTCTTCTTCCTCCAAACACGGCGAGTTGAGTTTAGACCAAAAAGCTCTATTTCTGTCTCATCAGACCACATGACCTTCTCCCATTCCTCCTCTGGATCATCCAGATGGTCATTGGCAAACTTCAGACGGCCTGGACATGCACTGGCTTGAGCAGGGGGACCTTGCGTGCGCTGCAGGATTTTAATCCATGACGGCGTAGTGTGTTACTAATGGTTTTCTTTGAGACTGTGGTCCCAGCTCTCTTCAGGTCATTGACCAGGTCCTGCCGTGTAGTTCTGGGCTGATCCCTCACCTTCCTCATGATCATTGATGCCCCACGAGGTGAGATCTTGCATGGAGCCCCAGACCGAGGGTGATTGACCGTCATCTTGAATTTCTTCCATTTTCTAATAATTGCGCCAACAGTTGTTGCCTTCTCACCAAGCTGCTTGCCTATTGTCCTGTAGCCCATCCCAGCCTTGTGCAGGTCTACAATTTTATCCCTGATGTCCTTACACAGCTCTCTGGTCTTGGCCATTGTGGAGAGGTTGGAGTCTGTTTGATTGAGTGTGTGGACAGGTGTCTTTTATACAGGTAATGAGTTCAAACAGGTGCAGTTAATACAGGTAATGAGTGGAGAACAGGAGGGCTTCTTAAAGAAAAACTAACAGGTCTGTGAGAGCCGGAATTCTTACTGGTTGGTAGGTGATCAAATACTTATGTCATGCAATAAAATGCAAAATAATTACTTAAAAATCATACAATGTGATTTTCTAGATTTTTGTTTTAGACTCACGGTGGAAGTGTACCTATGATAACAATTACAGACCTCTACATGCTTTGTAAGTAAGAAAACCTGCAAAATCGGCAGTGTATCAAATACTTGTTCTCCCCACTGTACACACAGCTGCACCGTTTCGCCTCTTAACCCGCGCATTAATCCGACAGATTGAAGTTGAGTCCCAGCCTCATTTGTGTAGTCTTCTGGTTGTTTTTCTCATTTCCTCCTGCATCTCTCTCTCTCTCTCTTTCTCTCTCTCTCTCTCTCTATATCTCTTTCTTTCTTTCTTTCTTTCTTTCTTTCTTTCTTTCTCTCTCTCTCTCTCTCTCTATATCTCTTTCTTTCTTTCTTTCTTTCTTTCTTTCTTTCTTTCTTTCTTTCTTTCTTTCTTTCTTTCTTTCTTTCTTTCTTTCTTTCTTTCTTTCTTTCTTTCTTTCTTTCTTTCTTTCTTTCTTTCTTTCTTTCTTTCTTTCTTTCTTTCTTTCTTTCTTTCTTTCTTTCTTTCTTTCTTTCTTTCTTTCTTTCTTTCTTTCTTTCTTTCTTTCTTTCTTTCTTTCTTTCTTTCTTTCTTTCTTTCTTTCTTTCTTTCTTTCTTTCTTTCTTCCAGGCCTAAGGCTCCAGAGCAGGCTCCATCAGAGGAGAGTGACGGAGTGAAGAAGGAGCGCCCGATGAGCACCATGAGCGAGGCGTCTAACTACACAGGAGGGTCAGACTACAGCACCTACCCTGGCAGCAGCCCCGCCACACGGGTGAGAGCTCCATGTCGGCCTGTACACCCAACCCCAAATAGACCACTAGACCCATGCCCTAAGCACTAGTATAGATCTGAGAGGATTAGAAGTTGGTGTTATGCAATTATGGTGCATGTACAAGGACAGGGTTGGATTAATGTACTGTATCAATAGTGACTTGGCTAATAGGGGCCTGTGAGAGGCGAGATAGAGGTCCTAGTTCTGGGATGTTAACATTTTTACATTTTTACATTTTAGTCATTTAGCAGACGCTCTTATCCAGAGCGACTTACAGTTAGTGATTACATATTTTTTTTATACTGGCCCCCCGTGGGAATCGAACCCACAACCCTGGCGTTGCAAACGCCATGCTCTATCAACTGAGCTACATCCCTGCCGGCCATTCCCTCCCCTACCCTAGACGACGCTGGGCCAATTGTGCGCCGCCCATGAGTCTCCCGGTCGCGGCCGGCTGCGACAGAGCCTGGATTCGAACCAGGATCTCTAGTGGCACAGTTAGCACTGCGATGCAGTGCCTTAGACCACTGCGCCACTCAGGAGCAGTGGTCTAAGGTTAAGAGGAGTCTTGTGGATCTCTCCCATTTTCTCCATTAGTTAAATGTTGTGAGAACTGTATTAGTCCACAGAGAGAATCAGAACAGGGACTCTACATGAGATAATATGTGCTGGATTATCCCAGCCCTATCACAGAGAGTTACAATTCTCGAATGGTCACCAAGAGATTTTATTGTTTATAAATGCTTAATAGACCAGTGTATAAATATGCATGCTTTCATGAATTAATGATCTTTTACTTCTGCTTACACTGACCAAAAGTATAGCGTGGTGGCCTGTATTTATTAATGAGCTGTAATTATTGATGAGTTACCATAGAGCCCCACAGTGGAGGTGTCATAATACCCAGAAAATCTAGCGGTCAAACAGGAAATGGTTCCAATCATTTATCCACCATTAATTTTTCCCCATCGGGGATTTTAGAAACACTTAAAATAAGGGTTGTAATTCGTGTAGGCTTACCCTGGCGTGATGTTTTGATAACCATGTAAATCTCTCTCGGACAAGGTGATTTTTATCAATATATTCACCTGGAACCCCCCAACTACAAATACCATGATGATCTGGATTGGAACCATTACCCTTTTTGACTGCTAGGTTTTATGGGGATTATGACACACTGTGGAACTCTATTGTGGGTCCAGCTTACTCTAGCACTGTGACGAGGTGTGAATGAAGGAGTCAGGCGCAGGAGGTAAAATACAGAAGTCCAGAGTTTATTCCTTTTACATAAATCAAACGCCCAAAGCGTCAAACGAAACTATTACAAGGGAAAACATCCACCTTGGCATAAACACAGTGAATAGTAGCTCAACCGAGCTACACGCTCTCACAACAAACAATCACTCACAAAGACAAGGGGAACAGAGGGAACACTTATACACATACTAATTAGGGGAATGAGCACCAGGTTTGTGTGATTGACAAGACATGACAAGTGGAGTGATGAGAATGGGATCGGCAATAGCTAGTACTCCGGTGACGACGAACGCCGAAGCCTGCCCGAACCAGCAGGGGGGGGCAGCCTCGGTGGAAGTCGTGACAAGCACTATGCTCTGCTGCTGTAGGGATGGATAGAAGATTCTAGCATGCTGTAAATTAGTCTCTTGCTCTCTCTCTTTCTCTCTCTCTGTGTATCTGTCTCTCTCTCTCTCTCTCCCTCTCTCAGTAAAGATGTTCTTGTAGAATGGGATAGTTTAATGAGGTGAATACTGTACCTCTTCCTTCTGTTGCTTTTTATCTTTATTTGTTTATTAACACCGAAGAGCCAAATGCATGTTAACGGTCTTCACCTATATTTACTGACAGAGGAGGATATTTTGAATTAATTTGTAACTCTCCTCCTCTAATTATGCATCTTCAGAAATATATTTGTATACAGTACCAGTGAAAAGTTTGGACACACATCAAAACTATGAAATAACACATATGGAATCATGTAGTAACCAAAAAAGTGTTAAACAAATCCAAATATATTTTATATTTGCGATTCTTCAAATAGCCACCCTTTGCCTTGATGACAGCTTTGCACACTCTTGGCATTCTCTCAACCAGCTTCATGAGGTAGTCACCTGGAATACATTTCAATTAACAGGTGTGCCTTCTTAAAAGTTAATTTGTGGAATTTATTTAAACAACATCTCAATTGGGATTAGGTCTGTAATTTGACTAAGCCATTACAAAACTTCAAATGTGTTGCTTTTTAACCGTTTTCATGTAGACTTGATTGTGTGTTTTGGATCATTGTCTTGCGGCATGACCCAGCTGCACTTCAGCTTCAGTTCACAGACGGATGGCCTGACATTCTCCTGTAGAATTCTCTGATACAGAGCAGAATTCATGGTTCCTTCTATTAAGGCAAGTCTTCCAGGTCCTGAGGCAGCAAAGCATCCTCAAACCATCACACTACCCCACCATGCTTGACCGTTGGTATGAGGTTCTTACTGTGAAATGCAGTGTTTGGTTTTCGCCAGACGTAATGGGACCCATCTCGTCCAAAAAGTTGACTCAAGTTTGCCAAAAAGCACCTGGAAGATCATCAAGACTCTTGGCAGAATGTTCTATGGACAGATGACTCAAAAGTCTAACTTTTTGACGACATGGGTCCCATTATGCCTGCGAAAACCAAACACTGCATTCCACAGTAAGAACCTTATACCAACGGTCAAGCATGGTGGTGGTAGTGTGATGGTTTGGGGATTATTTGATCTGAAGCTGAAGCGCAGCTGGTTCATGCAGCAAGACAATGATCCAAAACACACAAACAAGGCTACATAAAAATGGTTAAAAAGAAACAAATTAGAAGTTTTGGAACGGCCTAGTCAAAGTCCTGACCTAATCCCAATTGAGATGTTGCGGCAGGACTTGAAACAAGCAGTTCATGCTTGAAAACCCACAAATGTCGCTGAGTTAAAGAAGTTCTGCATGCTAGAGTGGGCAAAAATTCCTCCACAGCGATTTGAGAGACTGATCAACAACTACAGGAAGCATTTCCTTGCAGTCATTGCAGCTGAGGTGGCACAACCAGTTATTAAGTGTAAGGGGGCAATTACTTTTTCACACAGGGGAATTGGGTGTTGCATAACTGTTACCTAAATAAATAAAATGAGTATAATTTTTTGTTATTTGTAAACTCTAGTTCCCTTTATCTAATATTAGGTTTTGGTTGAAGATCTGATAACATTCAGTATCAAAAATAAAGAAAATCAGAAAGGGGGCAAATACTTTTTCACGGCACTGTATATTAATTATTTTACATACAGTATACTGACGATTTGTCCATTTACATTTTCAGCCTTCGAGGTCTTCCAAAAAGGTCCATAACTTCGGCAAGAGGTCCAACTCTATTAAGAGGAACCCCAATGCCCCGGCGGTCAAGAGCAACTGGCTTTACAAACAGGTATTGGAAAGTTGTACATCGTTTGTATTTCCCAGTATAGAAGAACTTGACTAAATTACTTCTTCATTGCAATTTACTCTTAAAATGGTCTACAGAATAGCAGAACCTGAGCAAATCAAATGGCTGATTGCAGTGTGTATGGCAATGAGTGGTTGTTGGTGGAAGTGTGCAGCGTACACAGCCTTCCGCAGTGGGTTGATGAGAGTCTGTGCGACAGGGCTTTGTGGGGATAGCCACCTGCACATGCACACACACGTGTACACACACAAACACGCACACAGACACTCAAAGGGAACTCGACAATCTCATAGGGGTTTAATTACAGCTGCAATAATGGACACATGCAGATCTCTTCAGCAGCAGCGGTCAGCTGTGTAGCATCACACACACACACACGTCTGTTATGTTATCCAGTTATCTATATAACAGGGACATCCTCATCCTCATTCACATTCAGAAAGAGACACATTCACTTTGAATCTGTATTCCCAGACAGTGAATTTTAATCAGATTGGTTTTGGGGAGAGTTTGACCTCATCTCTTGTTATCTGGCAATTGTATTCAATCTAAATGTTGATGCATCATTTTGTCATTCTCATTTAAATAGCCTGAGTCCTTTGTTTTAGTTATTACTGATAAGGTGGCCTGGTCCCTCAAGCAAAGTGACAATCATCCTTGATTGGATGTACATTTCTCTCTTTCTTTCTCTCTCTCTCTCTCTCTCTCTCTCTCTCTCTCTCTCTCTCTCTCTCTCTCTCTCTCTCTCTCTCTCTCTCTCTCGATTAATCAGGTCACTTTACAGACTAGCTCGACCAACCTTGTGGTGGCTGGGCTATTTTGCTCATTATCTTTTGACCTGTACAGTGCAACTTTAGCATTTCCTCTCACTCCCCAAGCTCTGGCTGTGGGTCAATTTGTCAATGTGTCTTAAGATCCCCTAGCGCCCACCCACCCACACACACACTCACTCACTCATTAAGAACAATCAACAATAGCATCACTCAGTTTCCAACTAGAGTTGAACTGTTGTCAATAACCTTTCTCCTTCCCTCTCTACAATGCTAAATTCCCCTTTAAAAGCTGCATTGATTCTCTCTCGAAAGACTTGCCTTTTCTCCTTCTCAAACCTGACAACCAAAGCCTTCTCTTAAAGGATAAATATTTTATTTAAGATGGCAAGGCTTTTCTTTTATGCCTTTGTACTCCTACTCATGCATCAAAAGAAGCTGAATATAAAGACAAGAAAAACAACAAAGCAGTATTAGATTATTTATGTTATGAATAAAAAAGAAAGGCGACGTTGGAAGAGAAGCCATTATTGTTACAGAGAAAAGTATGGAGCACATTATCTAGAGAGTAAAGCTGACTAAAGCATGCACACACACACACACACAGCTATAAAAACAGAAAGGGGAAACTTGTCTGGGAGTTATTAAGAGATAAAGAGGGCCAATTTGCTTCAGTGGGAGGAGATAGCTGTGGTTAATTAAACCGTCTGGGATCAGAGGGAGTGTGTACGTTGCTTCCTGAACTCCGTGACAGTCTTGGGTTTGGCCACTCAGATCCGGAGGGACAGCAGGGTGTGCAGGATTTTGTTCTAGCCCAGCTCTACTTACGCACCTAATTCAACCAATCAAGGTAGGTCTAGATGAAAAGCAAGGGCAGCCTATAGGTATCCAGGACCAGGATTGAGGAACACTGCTCTATGCACTAGATTTGATAGCAAATGCTTGAATAGATGTAAGCAATATGGCAATTGTCAAAAGTCTCACCTAGCTTATCAGAGGGCAAGGAAGAGCTACTACCAAATGTTTTGCTCTGTCTCAGTATCTGACTGATGTCTCCTATCTTGTGTTTCCCTGTAGGACAGCACAGGGATGAAGCTATGGAAGAAGAGGTGGTTTGTGCTGTCTGACATGTGCCTGTTTTACTACAGAGGTGAGACACATACACACACACACACACTCAAAACACAACACACGATCAAAGTCTGAGTATAGGACATCTACCAGGTGCTAGCAGTAAAGTGCAAACGTATTTGCTGCAGACGTAGACATAACCCAATTCTCCCAGGTTTCAGAGAGTTTCATTTCCATAAATTGTTCAATTAAACGGTCCCGGAGTGCAATCAGCTAGCTCTTTCATGACATGCCCAGAGGGGAATTTCATGTGTATTGGCAAACCAACAGACGAGAGAAGAGTTCTTAAGAGTGTTGAAGTGCTATGCTTTCTGATAACAACATCTATCTCTCTCTCACTCTCTTATCTTTTTCACTCACTTCATTTTAAGTTAAGTGCTGTCTGTCAATGAGTTTTCAGAGGAAAGGTTTTGACTAGGAATTGTGTCTATCTGAAGGCAGGAATGAAAGATGGTGTTGGGGGAATGTGAATGACCCTGTCCGATTGACTGATGGTTCTGATCTGGTCAGGATCTCTGTCGCCACATAATTATCAAATCAAAACATATCAACACATCGCTTAAAGGTTAAGGTCACCGTGCTTCTCCTTTGTAGAATCTAGTGAACCCCATTCAAATCAAATCACATCTTATTGTTCACATGCGCCGAATACAACAGGTGTAGTAGACTTGAGAGTGCAATGCTTACTTACGAGCCCATTCCCAACAGTGCAGTTAAAAAGGAAGACAAATATTTGCTAAATAAAAAGGAAATAGTAACACAATAAAAACAATAATGAGGCTATATAGGGTGAATATGCAGGGGTACGAAGTAGGTCATTGAGGTAATACAGTATGTACATGTGGGTAGAGGAGCTGCTTTCAGAAGAAGAAGGAAGTGCTGCTTTCAGAAGAAGGAGGTGCTGCGTTCTCATTTCATCTTCTCTGTCTCTCTCCCTCTCCCCTCAGTTAATAATGCAGCAGCAGTAGAGAGAGAGAGGCAGACGCAGGGATGGAGTGCTGCAGGGAATTCTGCTGTACTTGCCTGTTTAAAGTAAACCCTGAAGCTCTGTTGGTTTTGCTGCAGTCATGCTGCACTCTACAGATGGTGTGTTACAACCCAGCTGTACGTAATGCTCTGAGCAGTAGAGGGATTGATTCCATCATTGTTTACTTGTCTGTCTTTGATGCAGTAGTATCACGGTTGAACGCTATCACACCCAAGTTAGTGTGTTTGTTTACCAAGTTGCACTGTTAGGATTCAATTTGACTGTGAAATGATAGATGATTGGCAAAGCGGCCTGAGGAGAAACGTTTTTGTTCTTCTGTCTGTTTTGGGTACCCTACTGTGTAACATGCTGTAAGCCCGGGATTTGGTGGTTCTTAGTGAAAAAATAAAGTGAATGTCCCGCCATGCTCAACCCTCCCTGCCATGCTTTGATAAACTCCAGCTTAAGTGATCCTATCTGAGACAGTTAGCCCACCTAGACCAAAGATAAAGGTGCCTACGAAGTTCTGACGCATTTTGTGTCCGGTACAGTCTGTGTCCTGTTAGCAGCTTGCCGAGCCATCACACCCTGTCCAAAGATAAAGGTGCCTACAAAGTTCTGACGCATTCTGTGTCCGGTACATCCTGTGTCCTGTTAGCAGCTTGTCGAGCCATCACACCCTGTCCAAAGATAAAGGTGCCTACAAAGTTCTGACGCATTCTGTGTCCGGTACATCCTGTGTCCACTATCCTGTTAGAATGCTGATAGTTCCCCTCCTCTGATCTCTCCCGACTTTCCCCCACCAGATGGACCATAATGTACTATTCCAAAGCCTGTATCAACATTATAAACCATATCTGACTATTCTTCTTCTCTGTCCTGTAGATGAGAAGGAGGAGGGTATCCTGGGTAGTATCCTGCTGCCCAGCTTCCACATCTCCATGCTGTCTGTCGACGACCACATCAGCAGGAAATACGCCTTCAAGGTCAGTACTGTACACACACAGTCCTATAAAGGACGCCGCGCTTCCGCACGTAGACGTCCTAGGTGGTTGCAATGCGGAGCCCGAAAAATTACTTGGGGAAATCTTTTTAGGGGGGTACTTGTTTCCGAAAATCCTGTTACTGAAGGCAAATCTATAATCCTTAACTCCTTGTCCGTTGGTCCGGATTGTATAATGTGTGGATATCTGTATAGAAAGTGTCTGAATCTAAATTTTCTCCAAACCGGCACCTATAACCCGACTGTGACAGTGGTAGGCTACGCGGAACCACGTCTTCCCACTATCTACCACAGCAGAGTTATTGCTTTTTGTAGTGAGTTATTGTAGTGCTATGTATCAACAGCCATTGTCAGACAATCTAATATGGGTAGGAAGTTATGATGTGCTTCGATTGGTCCCCCCGCCCACTCCGCTTCCTTCCATTGAAAGTGAATGGCTTCCGTTATTTCACCGCGCTATGCTGCTTTGTAGTATAAACACACTAACACACACACTTCTCTTCGCTTTTGGTCTTTCCTTTCAGAGAATCTCTGAAAATGCTTTTGTATATGGAGAGCTCTTTATGTGTAGATCCATGATAAAGTCAAATTATTTTCTAGTCTCGGTAGGCAATAGGAGCAAGATGGACAGAGAGAAAATACTGAAAGAGAGACACAATGCTATATCCACCTTCTGAGCATGTTAGCCTCACATACTCTTTCACACAAGTCATCACTGTAAGCGCTGATTCACTCCTACACATTGACGCCATCTATAACACAGTAACAAACCCATCCGTTCCCAAATGGCACCCTATTCCCTATATACAGTGAGGGAAAAAAGTATTTGATCCCCTGCTGATTTTGTACGTTTTCCCACTGACAAAGACATGATCAGTCTATAATTTTAATGGTAGGTTTATTTGAACAGTGAGAGACAGGATAACAACAAAAAAATCCAGAAAAACGCATGTACATATTTTTGCATTTTAATGAGGGAAATAAGTATTTGACCCCTCTGCAAAACATGACTTAGTACTTTGTGGCAAAACCCTTGTTGGCAATCACAGAGGTCAGACGTTTCTTGTAGTTGGTCACCAGGTTTGCACACATCTCAGGAGGGATTTTGTCCCACTCCTCTTTGCAGATCTTCTCCAAGTCATTAAGGTTTCTGTCACGATCGTCGGGAACAGAGGACCAAGGCGCAGCGTTGAAGGCAAACATATTTATTAATTGATGATCACGAACAAAAACAACAAACGATAACGTGACGTCCACGGTCTAACTCAAACCACACTGGAACAAGATCCCACAACCACTGTGGGAAAACAGCCTGTCTAAATGTGGTTCCCAATCAGAGACAACCAGCAACAGCTGACACTCGTTGCCTCTGATTGAGAACCACTCTGGCCAACATAGAAATTCAACAACTAGAATATCCAAAGGAAACTCACACCCTGGCTCAACATACAAGTGTCCCCAGGGCGTGACAGTTTCGAGCCTGACGTTTGGCAACTCGAACCTTCAGCTCCCTCCACAGATTTTCTATGGGATTAAGGTCTGGAGACTGGCTAGGCCACTCCAGGACCGTAATGTGCTTCTTCTTGAGCCACTCCTTTGTTGCCTTGGCCGTGTGTTTTGGGTCATTGTCATGCTGGAATACCCATCCACAACCCATTTTCCCTCATTAAAATGCAAATCAATTTATAACATTTTTGACATGCGATTTTCTGGATTTTTTTGTTGTTATTCTGTCTCTCACTGTTCAAATAAACCTCCTATTAAAATTATAGACTGATCATTTCTTTGTCAGTGGGCAAACTTACAAAATCAGCAGGGGATCAAATACTTTTTTCCCTCACTGTAGTACACCAGCCCCGGTCGAAAGTAGTGCACTATACAGGGAATAGGGTGCCAATTGGGACACAGCCTTAGTGCCAGTTCTCTGCCTCTGCAGCAGGAAACAAGAGTAGTACTCAGCTTGGAGTGTCTCCCTGTCGCTCATATTTATGGTCCCAAGCCTTAGCATAGGTAATTAAAGTTAGCTACACAGCCTTGGAGTGGTAGGGATGCACACACACATTCACGCTCAGACACACAGGCGCGTGTGCAGTGTGCACACACACACAGACAGATGCACGCACACACACACCTCTTCCAAAGAAGGTGATGTAAACACTCCCTGCAGTCTTGCCAAGGTCACCCCTCACACTCCTCTGTCTTACAAACTCTCCCTCTCTCCCACCCTCTCTCTCTCTCTCTCTCCCTGCTAGGCGACCCACTCCAACATGAGGACATACTACTTCTGCACAGACACGGCCAAAGACATGGAGTCCTGGATGAAAGTGATGACGGATGCAGCCATGGTCCACATAGAGCCGATCAGGAGGTGGGCAGACCCAGAGAGAACCGCCCACAAACCCAAATCCCTTCTATAGTAACCAGACTTGATTGCTTGACCTATGGCATTTAAGCTACCAACTGAACCGTGTAATCTACCAACAGTGATTGCATTTGTTTTGTAAGCAAACTGACAGCCGTGAGTGACTGCAGTATTTCTTGCAGAAGCGAGAAATCGCATCAATTTAGAAGACAATTACCAGATGTTGTGTTGAAGATGCATAGCTGGGAACAAGAAGCTATAGCTTAAGGGTTATACAGCACAGCAATGGTTTCCATCTTCACTGCCTCCAGTCAAACTTACTTTCTTTCTTCTGTTGATGTGGCACATCAGAGGCAACAAAATCGAAGCCTTAGTTCTTCTTGCTTCTGCACTTCACACTCAATACAACAAAATACCTTTAGTGCTGTTGGTAATTGCAGAGTTTTAGCTGCGAGCTGTTTGTGAAGGCTTATCGACATGGGCATTCAATGATTTATACTCTGGAGAGACTCAGACCGTAACACCGACTCTTCACAGTCCTGTAAGCACAGCACACCAGCAGTCCTATCTTCATCATTGTGGTATGATGCTGTGGAGGTATGTCTGTATGTCTGCACAAGTTACTTCAGCACTGCTCTCATCTTAAAGGGATGATGTGTGGCACAAACACACACTCAGGCCACTGCGTGCTTTAATTACACAGAACTACTGTGTCTGTGAACTCCAGAGCCAAAGTCTGGCAATAGAAATTGGAAATACTGCCATTACTGTACCTTTACCTCACTGAGAAATACTAGGAAAACCCCAGGTAGAAATACATAGAGGTACTTGAGCATTAGATTAGCAGTCCCAAGTGGCCGTCACTGTGACTTGTCCCTGAGTGCAGTAGGCGGTAAAGGACTGCGGCTAGCCTAGAATTGAGCCATTTACCCCTGGATTACCAGACCTGTTAATGGCCTTTCTGTAACAGCAGTGGATGGCTGCTCTGTCAAAGTAGCCATGTCTCACTGAGCCCTCAGAGTGCTGTGGGCGGACAGTGATGTTTTAAAAACCTCTCACTTTTCTTCCTCTTCTCCTCTCTGGTCCCCCTAGGCAGGCAGGCAAGCAGGCAGGCAGGCAGGCAGGCAGGCAGGCAGGCAGTCAGGCAGGCAGTCAGGCAGGTTGGAGGAGAGGAGAGGAGAGGTAGCGGTAGAGCCATAAGCCTGACACCCACACAGCAGGAGTCCATTGTTGGAATGTGAAGATATGTTTTGCCTGGTAATGGCTTATTGGTGACATTGTTCTTTATCTTCATCTTTTGATCATTCTTCTGTCTTTTTTTCCTTTCTCTTACCGTTTCCAATCCCTCTCTCATTCTCTCCCTCCTTTTCTCTTGTCCATCACTCTCTCTCCCTCACTTCTCTCTCTCTCTCTCCCTCCTCTCTCTCTCCCTCTCTCTCTCTCTCTCTCTCTCTCTCTCTCACTCTCTCCCAGACTGGAGAAGTTGAAGGTGGACCGCGGCGGTCCCCAGGAGGTGAACAACATCCTGAACCACAACCGGGTGCTGACCCGACCGGAGATCCAGAACAACGAGAGGAACCGTGAGCCGCGCCAGCCCTCCCTCACCCGCAGCATGGACCGCACGGACGGGGACAGGAAACACAAAGACCCCGAGAAACACAACACCCTCCAGAGAGAGAGGGAACGCTACACCCTGCAGAAAGACGGAGAGAGATACTCCCTTCAGAAAGACGGGGTGAGCTACACGCTACAGAGAGACGGAGAGAGGTACCTGTTGCAGAAAGACGGAGAGAGGTACGCCCTGCAAAAAGACGGGGAGCGGTATTCCTTGCAGAAAGATGGAAGCGAACGATATGCTGTGCAGAAAGATGTTCAGATGGAGAAATACGCACCTCAGAAAGACGGGGAGAAGTACTTGGTACAGAAAGATGGAGAGAGATATGCACTGCAAAAAGAAGGCGAGAGATACACCCTCCAGAAAGATGGACAGAAATACAACCTCCAGAAAGGGGTAGAGAGACAGGCGTCTATGACTGAGAAAGATTGGTCAGATCGTTATGGGACCCTTGATGAAAGACAGAAGTATAAAACCCTACGGGAAGGGAGTAAGTGTGGTACCCTGAGGGATGGAGATAAGTATGGGACACTCGATAAGTATGGTACCCTTAGGGAAGTGGATAAGTATGGAACCCTCCGTGAAGGGAACAAGTATGGATTCCAGAGGGATGGCAGTGCTGAGAGGCCTCTGACTAAGATCAACAGCATCAAGCTCCAACCAGCCCAGGCAGCAGCCATCGCAGCAGCAGTTACAGCCTCCCGCCAAGGCCAGGCCTCCCAGCACATGGCCCCACCACAGATCAATGGCTCTGGGGAGCGGGCTGGAGACCACAGCCCAGGGGAGGTGGTAGGTACGCTGGGGAGAGGATCAGGAAAGACCCAGGACCCGCCTCAGAACCAGACCCAGATCCAGCAGGCCCAGGAGCCAGAGAAGAGTCTGACCAGAACCAACTCCATGAAGCAGCTGGAGAACTGGGTTAGGACCCAGAGAACACAAGAGGATGACGATACCAGGAGGTAAAGGGGTGTGTGTGTGTGTGTCTGTCTGTCTGTCTGTCTGTCTGTCTGTCTGTCTGTCTGTCTGTCTGCATGTGTGCGTGTTTTGGGGTGGTGTGTGTGTGTGTTGGGGTTGGTTGTGTTTCTGTCTGTCTACCTTTATTGGTCTGTACATACCCATGTCTCTCTGAAATCTGTTACTGTTCTCTCAGATAGTGCAAACTCATTGTCAAAGCAAACCACCTCGGTGTGTCTGCAGTGCACTCTGTCAGTGAGTCAGCCAGCCATCTAGAGTTTAGGTTGTCTCTCTAACAGCACCGGACAGCCAGAGACATAGAAATAAAAAAACATCCATATCTCCCAGACCTCTTTATCTTGACCATACCCCTCTCTCTCTCTCTCTCCTTCCTTCCTCTCTCCCTCTCTCTCTTCCTCTCTCTCTTCCTCTCTCTCTCTCTCGCCTCTTTCACTGTCTCTCTCTCTCGCCTCTTTCACTGTCTCTGCTCAGTGCTCTAGCATCCCTGGCCTGGGGTTACCCGCGAGAGCAAAAAGCTTTTCATGTCACCGATGTATGTCGCTGTCAGGGATCATACACTCATTTTGCTGGGCTTGTTTGAGAACAGGAGCGAGGGAATGTTTGCTCCCTGTCTCTTCACTCTCCTCCTCTCCTCCTCCCATTCCTTTAGATGAATAAGTTATGGACCTGTGTCCCTGTTACTGCTCAGTGCTCCTACTGCATCATTATCAGTCCTCTATAACAGCCGAGGGAATAGGAGGGAAACTTCCTGCTGACATGTTTTGGATGCGTCTCAAATGGCTCCCTATTCCCTATGTAGTGCACTCCTTTTGACAAGGGCCAATAGGGCTCTGGTCAAAAGTAGTGCTCTACATAGGGAATAGGGTGCCATTTGGGATGCATTCTTTATCAGGGTGTAAATACTGATTCCCTCTCTGGCCTCTCTGTGTTATCCCAACAATCAGGTGTTCTCTCGTATCCAATTCCCTTTGACGGAGAAAGTGTGTGCATAGCCATAGCAGCACAAAGCAAACGCTCGGTCCCAAGCTTCTATTTGAACTGTGGGCTCAGGGTGAGATATTAAAACTGTTGTACTGTGTGGAATATAGATCAATGAAATCCATATGCATTGCACCTAGTACAGGACTTTATTATGATGTATTTGAAGATGGCTGTCCAGTGAAGGTACTGGCTATAGCTCACTAGGCTCTACTGATGACCTATGTGCCTGTGTTTGTAGAACATAAGCTATGGATGTAAACTTTATGCCCCTGTGCTTGTATGCTATTGGCTGTGTTTGAGGTTCTGCCCTCTTTACCACTGAACTCTCTCTGTCCCTACTCTAGCTGTGAATTTACTGTACTAGGCCAATATTAGGAGGCCAGACATTCAGCCTGCAGCCTCTACTATAGCCTAGTCTCAGAGCCAGCGAGAATACAGATTAGAGCCAGCGCCCTACTTTCCCTTTTCCCTCCCCATTAAACTGCATTTGTTTACGGCAATTAATCCTCTGAAAAGAGGAAGGACTCTGATGCTAAACAGCACAAACAAAGGACTGGTTCAAATGAGCCCCCTGTTCTTTTAATGTCCCCTGTCTCTTTTAGCTTACTGTTGTAATGGCAAATGGACTCTTACCATGCAGTTGTAGTAGGCCTATATACTGTCAGACTATGTCTCATCCTCAAGGGGATATGTTTTTATTTATCGTATACAGGCTAGTTTCTGGATACGATTTTGAGACTTCATAAAGGTCGTTGGTGTCTTTGTGTCTGATACTTAGTCTTGTTAATAAGTACAGTCACTCCACTGGAATGTACAGTGACTTATTAGCTAGAAAGTACTGTACATTCGGCGAATCAGTGACTCATATTAACACTAGTAGCCAATCAGATCTTACTGTAATGAGGTCATGACCTATCCATGCTCCTCCTCTCCTGATAAAGACCTGAGTGTGTCTGTGATATGGTAATGACCCAGCCATTCATTGTGTCTCCTAGGTATATAAAGGAAAGGTAAAGTTAAAGCTGGGACTTATTAGCATAATGCTTTAATTAGATAAACACACAGGTAATTAGCGGTGGCAGGTAGTCTAGCGGTTAAGAGCATTGGGCCAGTAACCGAAAGGTCGATGGTTCGATTCCCTGAGCCAACTAGGTGAAAAATCTGTCTGTGCCCTTGAGCAGAGCACTTAACCCTAATTGGTCCTGTAAGTCACTTTGGATAAGAGCGTCTGCTTAATGACTAAAATGTAAATGTAGGTAATTCATATTCTCAACCGGCGGGTAGAGCATGTTTTGCATACCGACCCAAATTTAGCATGCCGGTCCAAAAATCTAAAAAAAATGTTAAGAATCGCCGGTTCACATTTTTTTATGCTCATATTACATTATTTCTACCTACCGAAAAAAAAATATATATATTTTGTGACAACAGTGTCGAACTATATATAACTGTGTTGGCAGTCATTGATCTACAAGTAATTTTGCAAGCCGAACAACCCCCTGGCAAAATCAGTAGCCTAGTCAAACCTTGCACTGTGCCCAGCTTCGCGCGCTGACCAACGCGAGGTAGACGGCCTGTTCCTGATCTTACACATCTGTGCGCCACCTTCAGCAAGCAAATGCTAAAATGGCTTGCTTGATATTAGGCTTTATTAGTTGAGTGACAACCTATGTAATTTGCTAGTTTATTGTTATTTATTCGCTGTTGAAAATTGTGTAAAGGTAAACCTGAAACACAACTCTCATCTGGCTATACAGTGGGGGAAAAAAGTATTTAGTCAGCCACCAATTGTGCATGTTCTCCCACTTAAAAAGATGAGAGAGGCCTGTAATTTTCATCATAGGTACACGTCAACTATGACAGACAAAATGAGGGAAAAAAATCCAGAAAATCACATTGTAGGATTTTTAATAAATTTATTTGCAAATTATGGTGGAAAATAAGTATTTGGTCAATAACAAAAGTTTCTCAATACTTTGTTATATACCCTTTGTTGGCAATGACACAGGTCAAACGTTTTCTGTAAGTCTTCACAAGGTTTTCACACACTGTTGCTGGTATTTTGGCCCATTCCTCCATGCAGATCTCCTCTAGAGCAGTGATGTTTTGGGGCTGTCGCTGGGCAACACAGACTTTCAACTCCCTCCAAAGATTTTCTATGGGGTTGAGATCTGGAGACTGGCTAGACCACTCCAGGACCTTGAAATGCTTCTTACGAAGCCACTCCTTCGTTGCCCGGGCGGTGTGTTTGGGATCATTGTCATGCTGAAAGACCCAGCCACGTTTCATCTTCAATGCCCTTGCTGATGGAAGGAGGTTTTCACTCAAAATCTCACGATACATGGCCCCATTCATTCTTTCCTTTACACGGATCAGTCGTCCTGGTCCCTTTGCAGAAAAACAGCCCCAAAGCATGATGTTTCCACCCCCATGCTTCACAGTAGGTATGGTGTTCTTTGGATGCAACTCAGCATTCTTTGTCCTCCAAACACGACGAGTTGAGTTTTTACCAAAAAGTTATATTTTGGTTTCATCTGACCATATGACATTCTCCCAATCCTCTTCTGGATCATCCAAATGCACTCTAGCAAACTTCAGACGGGCCTGGACATGTACTGGCTTAAGCAGGGGGACACGTCTGGCACTGCAGGATTTGAGTCCCTGGCGGCGTAGTGTGTTACTGATGGTAGGCTTTGTTACTTTGGTCCCAGCTCTCTGCAGGTCATTCACTAGGTCCCCGCGTGTGGTTCTGGGATTTTTGCTCACTGTTCTTGTGATCATTTTGACCCCACGGGGTGAGATCTTGCGTGGAGCCCCAGATCGAGGGAGATCATCAGTGGTCTTGTATGTCTTCCATTTCCTAATAATTGCTCCCACAGTTGATTTCTTCAAACCAAGCTGCTTACCTATTGCAGATTCAGTCTTCCCAGCCTGGTGCAGGTCTAGAATTTTGTTTCTGGTGTCCTTTGACAGCTCTTTGGTCTTGGCCATAGTGGAGTTTGGAGTGTGACTGTTTGAGGTTGTGGACAGGTGTCTTTTATACTGATAACAAGTTCAAACAGGTGCCATTAATACAGGTAACGAGTGGAGGACAGAGGAGCCTCTTAAAGAAGAAGTTACAGGTCTGTGAGAGCCAGAAATCTTGCTTGTTTGTAGGTGACCAAATACTTATTTTCCACCATAATTAGCAAATAAATTCATAAAAAATCCTACAATGTGATTTTCTGGATTTTTTTTTTCTCAATTTGTCTGTCATAGTTGACGTGTACCTATGATGAAAATTACAGGCCTCTCTCATCTTTTTAAGTGGGAGAACTTGCACAATTGGTGGCTGACTAAATACTTTTTTTCCCCACTGTGTATATATATATATATTGTAAAGTGGTTGTCCCACTGGCTATCATAAGGTGAATGCACCAATTTGTACGTCGCTCTGGATAAGAGCATCTGCTAAATGACGAAAATGTAAATGTAATGTGGATGCTGCCAAGATTACAGATAATCTTGAATGAATTGTGAATAATGATGAGTGAGAAAGTTACAGAGGGTCAAAGATCATACCCCCAAGACTTTGACCCTCTGTAACTCTTACAGATATTTTAGTGATCTTCTGAAATCTATCATGTTCAAACATATCCTTCATGTTAATTGTCTTTTTTGAAAGAATGTCTCTTTTTTTGAGGAACTGAAAGAGATGCAAAAATAGACTTGCACAATATGTTTAACAGACAGTATGACTGTACTGTACAAATAAAGTGCTACTGCTCCTCAGATGTATGCAGACATTAACTGTGACGGTCAGAGAACACTTTGCAGCCCTCCACTAATTTCTTCATTGACATTGGGACATTTATACTTTATTTACTTTTGGAACCAAACTAACCATTAGAGAATGACTTTGTAACCTTAAGTACCATTCAACTGGAGGGTGAAAAGGCAGAGTAATGGAACAAAAAAAAGCTGTGAGCTGTTACCAAGGAGAAAGGCATCTGAAATAATAAAGAACAAGAAGACAAAGAAGAAGACGAAGAAGAAAGACTCCATACTGTTTGCAGCACTCCGAAGGATGTTACTATATCAAACCAACGTTCTACAGATTTCAACCGGAACCGAACTATTCTGACAATCATCTCAGTAGATTTTACTGTCGTTGGGAGAGATGTTTTCCCACCCTGCCGTCCTGTTCCTGTGGATTCAGAGTGTTAGTGGATGGATGCATCCTAAATGCCACATTTATAACAGTGGTGAATACTTGCCCACCTGGATATACTGTCCTTTAGCAGAACAGTATACTGCTGCCTGTCAAGATGTCACAGCCATCGAGGAGGATCTGCTTGGACTTCCCTCTAATATCAATACCCTCTGCATATCAATGAAACATGGTGAAAATAGTTCCATGTCTCTGGGCTTTTTCTCTTGTTTTCAGTATTTGGAGTACCTGTACATTGGAGGCTGTTTTCCCCAAATCCTTCCAACTGGTAATAGCCAGGTCCTTCCAAATCTGCAACATATATACTTTAATGGAAGAGTCACTGGGTGCTGTGATTGTCATATTGGGCCTAACATATTCGGGCGGCAGGTAGCTTAGTGGTTAAGAGTGTAGTGCCAGTAACCGAAAGGTCGCTGGTTCTAATCCCCGAGCCGACTAGGTGAAAAATCTGTCGATGTGCCCTTGAGCAAGGCACTTAACCCTTAATTGCTCCTGTAAGTCGCTCTGGATAAGAGCGTCTGCTAAATGACTAAAATGTAAATGTAATGTTTTCCATGGCACACCTCAATTACAAAGTGTCTTCATTGGTGAACCCTGTGTAGAGGATTTGTCAGAAATACTATGCAGAATAATGAATATAAAGTCACTTACAAAGCTATTCGTAGAGGCACCAAATATACAATCATTAAACCAATCAAACTGCTCCATCTTAAACGCCAACGAAAGCATGACACCTGTTTTCAAAAATCTAACAAGCGCCGGATTAGTATTTGGTCAAATAAACCATATAGAGGAAGGTGCACTGGCTTGTTTCCAGAACCTGACAAGTTTTTCTGGGGGCCTAAACCAGGACGTCCTACTGCGCCTTCCCCTGTCTGGCATTAAGCAAATCCAGTCCTTGGTTTTCTCTAGTTGCAATTACATTGATTTTGAAAGTGTCTGTAATGTAGTGTTTTTGCTTTCAATCAAGAAAATACGTTTTGCCAATGCCAATACAAGCAGCCTCTCCATGTCCAGTGTAGAATTGTGCATTGGGCTGGAATATATGGATTTTTATGGACATGGACTCTTCCATTCTACTCCCCATTTGAAATGGAATTTTATTTTCAGTCTCAAAAACCTTAAAATATTATATGTATCTGGCCAGACACAAAACAGTCTTGACCTCTGCTCCTTCCGAAATCAACCAATCACATGGTTAACACTACTCTCTTTCACGTCGAGCAATATACAAACGCTTTTTGCAAAACAGTTCAGCTGTCTTGAGAACCTGCAGTCTCTAAATGTATCATGTAGTTTAATTTCAAACATTGAAGACTTTGCTTTCCTCGGATTGGCAAATCTGGAGTCCTTAGACATTACACAAAATAATATAACCCAGTTACATGCAAACACGTTTATTGGTTTACATAGTTTGACATTGTTAGACCTCAGGGAAAATCCACAGATCTACAATATTGAAGCAATGTCTTTCGCACACCTTACGTGTCTAAGACAAGTGTTTCTGGGGTACTTGAACTATCCACCAAGAGAAGCTGTGATAAAGCTGAATCTGACACTTGTATTCAGTGACATTCTGAGTCACCAGACTCATCTGCACATTAGTTCAGGTATGAGGCCAATGCAGTTGATTATTGGCAGTAACATCACATCTAAACAGAACCTGAGTCTCCAACTCAAAGGCCAGACAGTGTCATTTGAAGACTGTGACAGACCCTTCTTTAAGTCTGTAACCCATCTTAATGTTGACGCTGAAGAATTCCTTTGTGGATCTGAATTCATGGGAAAGTACTGCAGGTCTGTGGAGACATTTGTGTACAGATCAAAGCTTTCAGCTAAAAGTGTTGATTTAACATCAACGAATCAGCTGATTCACCTGAGGAAACTGACTCTAATACAGGTGGACCTTTTAATACAGCATTCTGCGACACCATTTTCCAACCTGACCAAACTGGAGGTTCTGAAACTTTCAAACTGCAGGATTGACTCTTTAGAGGGGAGTTTAACTAAAGACTTTAAATCCTTGAAAACATTATATTTGCGTATCGAGAACATTTATCATGTAATCTACAGCTTTACCGAACCTCTCTCTAGCCTAAAGTATTTGATACTTGATACGTTACAGATATTTTGCAGTTGTGACAATGCTTGGCTCATTTCATGGGCAAAGGGGTACAGGCCGGTTGAAGTGATCATGCTTAATCATGAACTTATATATACTTTAGAGGACTTGATATGCTTGTTGGACAATGGACTAGACACCTAACTTTGTCAAGTACACAGAAGCCAACTGCACAACAGAGGTGGGCTTTGTGCTCTTTGCTGCGACTGGCCTGGGAGTCCTGTTCTTCATGCTGGTGGTGTTGGTCCACAACCTGGCCGGTCCTTACCTCCTCCCCCTCTACCACATCACCCTTGGCTGGCTGTCGGAGGCGATGCGATCAAACACCAGGGGGCGCTACCACTACGATGCATTTGTCTCCTACAGCGGGAAGGACGAGCGCTGGGTGGTGGAGGAGCTGCTACCCAACCTGGAGCAGAGGGGTCCCCCTTTCCTGCGCCTCTGTCTGCACAGCAGGGACTTCCAGCTGGGGAAGGACATTGTGGAGAACATCACAGACAGCCTCTACCGGAGCCGTCACACCCTCTGCCTGGTCAGCCGCCACTACCTGTACAGTAACTGGTGTTCCTTGGAGATGAAGCTGGCCACCTCCAGGCTGCAGGTGGAGCAAAGGGACATCCTCCTCCTGGTCTTCCTGGAGAAGATCCCCCCTCGCCGGCTGTCTGCCCACCACAGGCTGGCTCGCCTGGTCAAGACCAGGACCTATTTGGACTGGCCCCAGGACCCCCATCATCACCAGGCATTCTGGGACAGACTATGGGCTAAACTGAACCCTCTGACTGAAGCTTGAGATAAAAGGTTTATGTAGGACCTTCTGTTAATGCTGAGACAAATAGTGTTGGCAGATATGTTGAGGTATTTTATTTGCAGTTAAAAGTCTTCTGTACAAAATGTCTACCGGTATTTGAGGTTTGTTTAGACAATTCTGATTAAGTCCTTTTTATTGCTCTGTCTGGAGTGTACTTTTTCTGCTTCATCTGAAATTACTTAGAAATAAGCCTATTTAATTTACTTAGAAATAAACCCATTTATTGTTTTTACTTCTTCAATTTTTATCAGATCCAATGTTCTTTTTTTCCAACACCTTATCACTAACACATATCTTTGTTGCTTAGAGGAACTGAAAAAGGCTCCATCAATGGTTTTGTACTATTTTTGTTGTATATCAGGGTAAAACCAATGTGACCATCTGCTGTATGCTGCTTTGAATGACGATACGTGACTGACCAATTACCATGAACCCGTTATTTTAATCTAGTTGTTTAACAAATGTGTTTTTTTGCTTGAGTGTTGCCTGTATATGGTTTATTACATATGTAATTTAACAATTTATTAACTCATGGGTGTAGGGAGGTGTCCACCTATCTGGCCAATTAAGTAATTTCTGCACAATATTTGTGAATTGGAGGGAACCTAGTTTTATTGTAGTATTTTATTATTGTTTATGCTCTTGATAAAGGCATCCAGCCGAAATGTTGGAAACTGGCTTTTGATTCTGTTTAAAGTTCCAATGCTGCTGTTTTTATCTCAATATTAAATAATTTCTGGTTAACATTTAAGTACCTTACTGTGATTATTTTCAATTAAAATTGTCAAAAATAAACAAAAATAGCATTTTAGCAAATAGCAATTTCTCAAGCAAGACTTTGGCTAGGACTGTCTGGGAGTGGTCTGAGTGGGGAGGGAAAAACGGAAAACTATATTTTATTGGCAGAGAGGTTTGGAACTCTCTCTCTTATTGGTCTATTAACTAAATTACCGCCTGGTAATGTCGCCAGGCAGGCAAAATTCCTTCCCACCAAAACAGGCTGAAATTTCAGGCCATCTTTTCAAACAGCTCTTGCACTAAAAGGGAATTATCATCATTTTCACAAATTCACAGTATTATTCCAACCTCCAACCAAATCTCGCTTTTGACTGCATTGGGCCTTCAAAAAAAGCAGAAGCAGAAGGAGTTATTTCTATTTTCAAAGACAGAGTTTTAAAGATATTCTAGAACGCCTCCATATTCCAGATTATTATCTCTGGCACATGCAGCACAGATAACGGTCCTCTCCTCAGATCAGTTTTCAGCAGCTTGCCTAGACCAGCAATGCACTGACTATGGTAGGCCACAGAGTAGGCCTGATATGGCTGTTTAGTCTCCATTATTATGGTACAGCCTTATCAGTACAAGCCACAGAGAAGCATCATCCCTGAAGCTAAAGGTCAGGTCTTCCGCTGGAGTAACCTTGCCTAAGACCTGAAGAATTATGTTAGCTCCTTGAGGCTTGAGCTCTGTGGGCAAACACAAGTAAGAGACCCGGGTTCATACCCAGTTGGTCACAGAAGGATCTCTCTAGCCACAGGTTAAGCCCTCCCCAGGTCTTCCTAGCGGTCGTCCAGGGTGAAGGTTACAGACGGACCAGGGGGTCCCAGTCATTATCAAGGTGACTATGGACTCCATAGAAAGTAGGGGGCTAAACACACGACATTTGTCGCAGAGAAAGCCAGGATGATAAGACTGGAAAGCTGTTAATGTCGGCGGAGCCTGGGTGGGTGGGTGCGTTTTCCGCCACACAATCTTTGCTATTGATCGCTTCTGTGATAGAAAAGCCCATAGAGGGCTTTCCCGTCTAGTGGCAAGTGTGCCCTCTATACATCTCTATGGGTCCGTGTACGTGCGGTCTATAACCAGAACTGGCAGCTCAAGATACATTTTGAATGAAAAGATAGGAAATCTGTACAGATGTTTGGTTTACAGTATACTCTATATGGCTACTTAAGCATCCCATATATAACGTAGCACTTGTAGACTAGCACAGAAAAGCAGCGCCACAGATGAAAGGAGGAACTAGTGATCAAACCTGAGTTTGCCAAGAGCGTGCAAAGCTGTCATCGAGGCAAACGGTGGCTATTTGAAGAATCTCAAATACAAAATATATTTTGATTTGTTTAACACTTTTTTGGTTACTACATGATTCCATATGTGTTATTTCATAGTTTGATGTCTTAACTATTATTCTACAATGTAGAAAATAGTAAAAATAAAGAAAAACCCTTGAATGAGTAGGTGTGTTCAAACGTTTGACTGGTACTGTACTTCAAGGGATATACCAAGTCCAAGAACATTAGGAAATGGTGGCACTCCAAAATGTTTAAATAAAGGGCAAAAATACTTTGTAGCAGGAGGACACATTGCTCTGTCTCCTCCCTTTCCACATGCGGTGTGTGTTCATGTGTATGGGTGTGAGCGTGTAGCATCATTGCTGAGATCTTCTTTGCTAAGATAATTTCCAAGAACTTCCTCTATTTACAGACGCCTGATAAGCATTCCTGTAACCCTATATGTATTCTAAATTAAATTAAATCTGTTAAATTAAGTGTGTTTTGTATGTAGAACTAGCTTAGTTGAATCAGCAATGGATGGTAACATATTGAAAAGAAGAAATCTGAAAAACTCTCCTTGCCTTTACTAGTACAAAAACATTGCACTTTGTCACACATGATCTCAAAAGGCAGTCTGAACATGTGTGACACACAGTGGAAAAACCTGGATATTAGAAATGTAAGAACCATTTTGGGGACATTGAACTATACACCACCTAACAATGCATCAATTTGGACACACAAAATTACCATGATTTGTTCAAATTTGACATCTGTCCTTATTTAACATCTATAAAGTATCTATAAAAGCAATTTAAGCAGATCTAAAGTAATGTATGTAATATTATTGAGATGAGTAAATATGCTATGCAAATTACTATTCTAATATGACATTGCTAGTATGACCCTCTTTTGACTTCTCAACCGCCTGGTCGAGCTCTGTAATTTCCCAAATAAACATCTAGTTGTAAAAGAAAACTATTGGAAATTCTTATTTGAGTCGTTTGTACTAGGAATTTAAGGTGACATATCTTTTTTTCAACATGTTTTTCAAGAAGACAGTTAAAGGGTTAAGACTGGTTTGTATTCCCTACAGCACATTTCCTGTGAGAGGGAGCTGGAGCCAAGTACCTTTTACAGTAGGTAGTAGGTACTGTACAGTACTGTTAAGACTAACAGAGAGAGGCAGTAAGCGTGCTGTACTAAGTACCTCTTATTGCTCTTTAGGGGTTAGGCCCAGGTTGTTATCTAGAACTATATAATGCTATATGAATAGGAAGTGGATTGATTGATTGATCAAAGTATTTGTAAATCAAGCTATTGAAAATCATGTTTTATTAGCTGATTCATTGATTGATTTCCCCCTCCTTTTCCCCCCTGTCCTCCAGCATCACCTCCTACCAGACCTTGCCCCGCAACATGCCCAGCCACCGATCCCAGATCGTTCCCCGCTACCCTGAGGGCTACCGTACCCTCCCCAGGAACATGCTGTCCCGACCCGAGAGCATCTGCAGCGTGGCCGGCTCCGTCTACGACCGTACCCTGGCTCCCACATCCAACTCAGGTGATGGGTCTTCAACTTTACTGTTGTACTTGGCTGTCCCAAATGGCACCCCATTCCCTATATAGTGCACTGCATTTGACAAGGGGCTATAGGGGATAAGGTGCCATTTGGGACACAGTTCAAGACTTTACTGTTATACTTGTCTTTCTTGCACTTACACTCACACTTCTTATTTTCTTTCTGGCACCGATTTTGCAGATAGTTGCTATCTTGAGGTTGTACAGTTTTACTTGTAATGACTGATATATTGTGTTTGTTTTAACCTAGTTTAAGTCGGTGTGGATAAGAGCCTCTGCAAAATGACTAAAATGTAAAACTGTAAATGCAGACAAGAGGCGCTCCGTGAGGGACGACACCATGTGGCAGCTGTATGAGTGGCAACAGAGGCAGGCCTTCTCCAGGCAGGGTCCACCACCACCAGGCCACTACGGAACCCTGCCCAGCCCCAAGACGATGGGGAACATCTCTGAGCACCAGGGGGTGGCCCACTCCATCCCCACATCCCCCTCCCATGGATCCCTGGCCCTCTACCACACCTTCTCCCCTCCAGGCCAGCACCGCAGAGACAACCCACCAGGGTCGACCAGGTCCGAGGTGTCCTCACCCGTCTTCAGAGGGGACCAGACTATGACTATAGACCGCAGGCACAGGACTCACCTCACCAAGGTAATGGACAGGGAATGGACCACAATCATCTAAGCCAGTCTTACACATCAAAATAATCACCAGGGGTTTCAAGCACACAGAAATGACTGGAAATGATCTGCATTGAGCAGTAGTTATTTGGTTTATTTTAAAGCATTCATTTGACTTGTCTGCCAGTTCAAATCAGTACATGTAACAAAGCATCCTGTCCTCCTCCTGTCCTGTCTCGCTCTCTCAGTATAACTACCCACCTGACCGCCGGTCCATGCCAGCAGGCATCCCAGTGCAGACCATTACCCCACAGTCACTACAGGGCAAGACGGTGAGTCACCTAACTAACCCTGACCTCCTTCACCTCTTCTCTGCTTTCTTGTCCTCCTCTCCTGTCCTGTCCTCTCATCTCTCCTGTCCTATTTTCTCTCAAAAACAATGCATTGTGAATGATAGTTATGCTATTGGTATGATTTCAATGTGACAGGAAAAAAAACATGTTTGAGGCACGCAATGTTTGACACGCAAGCTATCATGTATTACTGTCATTCTGTCATGCTACAATGGATAGCCCGTATGAGTAAAATATTTCTGTCAGAATATGTGCCTTGTTACATTCTCTGCTGTCTATTATTGCAAGCATTTGTTATTTCTGTCAGTAGCAGACACAATGTGATTAAAATAATGACATTGTCTTTGTGATGATACGGAGAGAGAGACAGTGGCACCAATGAAATTGCCTTCTGGCTGTGTCCTCTCAAATTGAGTAAACTGGAATCAGCCGGAGAGATTGATATTCTGCACAGTTCATTTTGTAACTCTCTGAATATTATTGTGATTGCGCAACGTCAGTGGAATGCATGCAGTGGGGCGGCTTCAGAAGGCAGTTGTTGAGAAATATTTGTCAAGTGATTTGAAATGATCGCTTTTTACTGTTACTGAATATATTATCTATTTTTTTCACATCCATTTGACGGAGAGTTACTCAGTTTGGAGGCAGGGGACTAAGGCAGTTTATTTCAGCCAGATTCTCTAAAGGTGCAAGTCCTAAAGCCCAGCCCCAGCCGAGACCCCAAACCAGTGTTTCCAAAGTGTTTCCAAAGGCCTCTTGGGTTGTGCCTAAAGACTTGTCAGAGTCCTGGTTAGAAACATAGCTTTATTTAATCCCTGCCCTAACCAGTCACAACTTTTCCTCAATTTCAAATAATTTCCCAACGGAAAATCAAGAGAGGTGTGGTTAATGTATTTGTTAATTGATCGACGGCTTGATGAATTGACTGTCTCGTTATCTCCTCTGTGTTTATGCTGTTGTGCAGCCAGAGGAGCTGACCCTGCTGTTAATAAAACTACGTCGCCAGCAGGCTGAGCTCAACAGCATCCGGGAGCACACTGTGGCTCAGCTAATGATCCTCAGCATGGAGGGGCCCAACGCCAAGGTTAGCACCAGGAGGGTGCACATGCACAGCATGTCATTGGTCATCTCCAGGGGTGGTGTGTGTGTGTGGGTGGGTGGGTGGGCGTTGATGTGCCATCTCCATGCAGCTCAAGGCTCTATGAGCAGGCCATGCATTCTAGTGAATGCATATGATGTGTTTGCTCCTACCTGTGTGGTTCAGTGGTGTATGGTTGAGTTTTGGTTGAGTTTTGAACTCCTTTCAACCCTTTGGTGTGCTGCGTTCATCTGGCCTTGATTTCATCTTTTGAACTGTTGACAAGCATAGGACAGCATGGTATGAGTATCATGTGATTGCCTGCTTGTTGTCTGCTGTGGTTTCTCATTAGTGTTGGTAAGTAGGCAAGTGTTGGTAAGTAGTTTGATATGATGTGTAGTGAACAAATCTACTTGCAACTTCAGGTTTTGCATGGTTTGATTTAGTTCAGTCATCAACAGTAAATGGCGGTTCATGCTTCAGATTAATACCAAAGCCACAGTAACAACTTCCTCTATCATCTCCATCTTTCACTATCAGCCTGTGCTAGTTCTTCCTCTATTTCCTACTACTTCCCTTACTCACTCTCTCTCTCTCTCTCTCTCTCTCTCTCTCTCTCTCTCTCTCTCTCTCTCTCTCTCTCTCTCTCTCTCTCTCTCTCTCTCTCTCTCTCCCCTCTTCTCTCTCTCTCTCTCTCTCTCTCTCTCTCTCTCTCTCTCTCTCTCTCTCTCCCCTCTTCTCTCTTTCTCTCCTGTCTAACTCTTCTCTCCTCCCTCTCTGCTGCTGACTTGTGATGTTAGAGTGAGGTCCTGTCTCATCACCTTCAGAGGAACCTCATGTATCTGGACAGCCAGGTGAGGAGTACGGCTCTATCTCTGGTTGCTCTGTCTCTCTCTCTCTCTCTCTCACTCTGTCTGTGTTTCTCTGTTTCTCAGGGTTAGTCATACACCCAGCTGCTCTCACTCTGCCCAGGGTTATTAGCGCCTCAAATGCCAGGGCCTCCTCCTTTTAGCCTTTTCTCTTTTCTGTCCTTTCTCTCTACTTTTCACTCTTTTCTCTCCAGCCCTCCTGAAGTATATACCGTACACTGCAGAATAGGAGCTGCGCAAACCTGCATTCCCACGGGAGACATATTGGCTAGCTCAGTACAAGAATAGTAAAAATACTTTAAAACTTTTTTAACGACTTTCCTTGCCGTGGTAATGCTGCCCTAAGCTAATAAGCGTACATGTTTTTTTGCTGTATAGTTCGTACTGTCCCTGGAGAATACTCTTTATAAAAAATATAAAAATAATTAACGCTTGAGAAAGCACGAGAGCAAACTTAAACTTTTGAGGATGAAGGGAACCTTAAGGCATGTTGTGTTTTTAACTTGATGATGTGTACCTGTAGTAAGTTAGTCATGTCATTATCATAATGTAATTAAGACTATATAGAAACAACCTCCGGGGTTTCAGGTAAAGTAGCTAGGCCTAGCGACCGAACGTTCTGACTAATGCTTACTCAGGCATAGCTAATCAGGGCAGACGTCTAAAGTTGCCGTTTATTTTTGGAATGGGCCCTCCAGTTGAGAACTGGGTTTCCACGATAGATAAATAATTGAGTACCTGTTTCTGAAAAGGTCATGTTCAGCAGGAGAAACCACTCTACCGTGTGTACACGGGGACCTCACTTAGTGACTTCACTGAGTCTGATTGTGACCCCTCTTAACCAAATGTGAAATGATTTGATCTGCCATTTCAAAGGCTTTCACCTCTAATGGCAGGCAATTTCACAGCGGTTATGAATGAACTTTAACTTGCCACCGCGCTCGTTCCTCTGGTCCATAGGCTCTGATGCATGCAATTGTTTTGCTATTAGTTGGTAGTTATTGGTCGGAGATGATATGAACGATGACATTAAGCAAAGCAGGACGTTATGTCTCTCCTCCGTCTACTGAGAGGGACTGGCAATATTGTCTTTTGGACCCAACTGTAGCCTCCTTGTATGTGCTGTAAACGTACTACGACTTCTCCTAAGAGGTCTGGGCCTTTATGGCACAGGTGGTAGTTATAACCACAGGGTTGTTGGCTCAAGCCCCTGTCTCCCTCAATCACTAGTACACTATGACAACACTGTGTTCTTTATTTCTATGGATCCTTTCTAGGCTGTGCTGCTGTGTTCAGTAACTAACACCTATATTGTACTGTTGTGTATTGTTCCTCCCTTCTCTTCCACCCTACCTAACTTCGATCTCCACTAGACGAAGGACAATGAGCCGTTAATCTTCATGATTCACACTATGATTGAGAACTCTGCTCCAAGGCCTCAACTGTACCAGCAAGTAAGGTCTTATTGGCAAACCAATGACTCTTCTCCTCCACTGCTCTCCTCTCCTCCCTTCATCATCGATCCATCCTTTTGTTCACATTGGATGCAGTCAGTCAGTCGTCGGTTCCCCCTCTTCCTGGTGTCATGATCACAACATTGTTTGATATGTACATTCATGTGTTGTTTTGACTACAGCACATCCTCTTCATCCATTTTAGTTTTTTTGGTCAGTCCAAGGTTGGACTGATGTTAGCATGGCTTATGGTGGATGCTACATAGCCATGCCCATCCTACCTCATTGTAACTTGATGGTATTGTTGCTGTTGGGTATGATGGTGGATGCCACCTTACAGCCATACCCCATCTTCCTGCAATACCAATGCTGTTGTTGATGGATCTTATGTTTGATAGGTACTGTACGATCACTGTCAAATCAGCACCTCTCTTCTCTGTGCTTTGTAATATTATTTTCTGTCTGTCGATATGTGGGTATGATAAGAGCTCAATGCAAAACATTTTATTGATGAATTCAATAGAATCACTTCCTTTTTTGGGTGGTGGCCCGAGTGTAACACTGATTCAACGAGTGCAGGGGTATTTTATTTTTAGCTGGGGAAATTGTCCTGGAGGGAGTAGTGTGTGGGTTCCATAGTCTGGCCTTTCCACTGCTATATTATCACTTTATACTTAGGGCGGCAGGTAGCTTAGTGGTTAAGAGCGTTGTGCCAGTAACCGAAAGGTCGCTGGTTCTAATCCCCGAGCAGACTAGGTGAAAAATCTGTCGATGTGCCCTTGAGCAAGGCACTTAACCCTAATTGCTCCTGTAAGTCGCTCTGGATAAGAGCGTCTGCTAAATGACTAATTATAATTATTATTATTAATTATTATTATTACAGGCTTTTAAAGGTTGACTTCAGCCCTGCTCTCTTAAACCTCCCCCTCTTTAGCCATCCTGGGGTTGAAAATCACCTGCCTGCTCCTTAACTGAAGTAGTCAGGAGAGTGAGGATGGCTGGTTTTCCCAGGTGTGTGTGTGTGGGTGTGTGTGCGCTGTGTGCGTTAATGTGTGTGCCTCCGTGAGGGCCAGATTTAGCCCAGGTCTTTTAGAGGTTTTCATTAGTCAAGCTCCAGCCATGACAGAGTGTACCGGGGGACAGCAGTAATGAAGAGCGCACCGAGGGGACAGTAATTAGTGTGGCACAGGGCAGAGCTGCCAGCACAGAGGACTATACATCCAGCCTAGCCAACCACTACAGCAGCCCTCTAGCCTCTCTTAAAGCTGTGTGTGTGTGTGTGTGTGTGTGTGTGTGTGTGTGTGTGTGTGTGTGTGTGTGTAAGAGCATCCTCCACTAGTCTCTGGTGACCTCCTGATGCCAGCTTCCTGTCCTCTTCATAGCTTCTTCACAGCCCTGGAGCCTCCATCAGTAGGACTGTTATCAGTGATGCTACTGAGGTGGAAAACACAGTCTGATTTCCCAGCAGAGGGGGCTGACACTCCTTATTATGAAATGGAAATTTGGCCTGAGAAGTTGTATCCGAAGTGTTGTAAAGTCATAAATCATGAGAAGAGAAGGTCAATGAAATTGCATGGAGAGCTCCATCACTTCACCCCCTCTCTCTGAGCTTCATTGACCCTTGGACAACTCCTATAAGGATGCAGATATTTACCATGAAAACCACATCACAATGAATAACCAGATCATGAGTGCATCTCAATACTCTAGTGGCCTCTTCTCCTTGTGTCATCTCCTTCATCTGCACTGATCGGAAGACACGGGACGGCTGTAAGCAATATGGTGGATACCTACTAGAAATGTGCTTTCACCAGTCCAGTTCTTTAACTAGGAGACAAGTAGACTATTGAGAAGCACCCCGTCATGGGTCTGTATTACATGTTGTTTTGCAGTACCCTGTCTATGGCTGTCTTCCCTCAGGCAGCCCAATTCTGAAATGTTTTCCAATAATTGGTCTTTTGATCAATCACATCAGATCTTTTCAAATCAGATCTTTTTCTGAGCTGATCAGATTGGTCAATAGACCATTTAGTGAAAAGAAGATCAGAATTGGGCTGCCTGTGTAAACACAGCATGTGTGTCTCTAAGGCTGTCTGGTGTTTCAGATCAGCCCTGAGGACTACAAAGACAACTCCTACAGCCACCAGAGGCCAGAGGACATCGACATAGACGTAAGACCAAGTGCTTTATTATTGTCTTGTCTAGGTAGGGGGAAAAGTATTCCTTTCCCTTTGCACGTATCCTCTAGTCTAGACACACAGCAGTTGGCTTCCTAGACAAAGATTGAAAGATTCAATTAAGTTAATAGAATACCACACTGCTCAGCTCGGTGGAAAAATCCTAATTCAATGCAGAATTCTTACCAACCACCGTGTGTGTGTGTTTCTTACCAACCACTGTGTGTGTTTTTGTGTGTTTCAGACTAAGCTGAGCAGACTGTGTGAGCAGGACCGAGTGGTGAGAACACAGGAGGAGAAACTACAGCAACTACACAGAGAGAAGGTAACTCTATAGTGTGCAATAATAGTGATTTTTGATTGACTACCTCATCTTTGTAACACACACATACAATTAAGTGACCACTCCCGAGTGGCGCAGTGGTCTAAGGCACTGCATCGCAGTGCTAGCTGTGCCACTAGAGATCCTGGTTCGAATCCAGGCTCTAGCCGGCCGCGACCGGGAGACCCATGGGGCGGCGCACAATTGGCCCGGCGTCGTCCAGGGGAGGGGAGGGAATGGCCGGCAGGGATGTAGCTTAGTTGGTAGAGCATGGTGTTTGCAACGTCAGGGTTGTGGGTTAGATTCCCACGGGGGGTATGAAAAATAATAATGTATGCAAAGAAGGGGACATATTGGTAGATGGGTAAAAATAATAGACATTGAATATCCCTTTGAGCATGGTGAAGTTATTATTAGACTTTGGATGGTGTATCAATACACCCAGTCACTACAAAGATACAGACGTCCTTCATAACTCAGTTGCCGGAGAGGAAGGAAACCGCTCAGGGATTTCACCATGAGGCAAATGGTGACTTTAAAAGAGTTACAGTTTAATGGCTGTGAGGATTGAGCAACAACATTGTAGTTACTCCATAATACTAACCTAATGGACAGACTGAAAAGAAGGGAGCCTAGCCTGTACAGAATACAAATATTCCAAAACATGCATCCTGTTTGCAACAAGTTGTACTGCAAAACATGTGGCAAAGCAATTCACTTTTTGCCCTGAATACAAAGTGTTATGTTTGAGAAAAATCTAATAAAACACATTACTGAGTACCACTCTACGTATTTCCAAGCATAGTGATGGCTGCATCATGTTATGGGTATGCTTGCAATCACAATCCAGGTGTGGAAAGCTCTTAGAGACTTACCCAGAAAGACTCACAGCTGTAATCGCTGCCAAAGGTGCTTCTAAAAAGTATTGACTCAGGGGTGTGAATACTTATGTAAATTAAATATTTATGTATTTCATTTTCAACAAATTTGCGAAAAAAACGAAAAAAAAAAAAACTTTGTCATTATGGGGTTGTGCGGACATTTTTTTTATTATTATCCATTTTGAATTCAGGCTGTAACACAACAAATATGGAATAAGTCAAGGGGTATGAATTATTTCTGAAGGCACTATATATCATGGATCTCATGGTCACTCCAAGGCTACCAACCCTCCTCTGCCAGGCTTGTACCACAGGTACACAGTGTATAGACTAGCTAGCAGACTCACAGCTGAGAACTGAGACTTCCCCAAAGCCTCTCTCCCTCTGACAGCAGCCCTAGCCTGCCCCCTAGGGTCCTGGGAGTGGCGGTACACCCTTTTGATGACGGCGATGCTATGATAATGGGTGTGGTTGGTTCTTTGCCTGTGGTTCTGTTTGTGTATCTGTGTGTAGTTGTCTGACAAATGTTAGCAGTAGATGTTGTGCTGACCTGTGTTCTTCTTCTTCTTCTTCTTCTTCCTCCTATCTCTCTGCAGCACACCTTGGAGACGGCGTTGCTGTCTGCCAGTCAGGAGATAGAGCAGAGCTCTGAAAACCCAGCAGCCGTACAGAGCCTTATACAGCAGAGAGACGTACTGCAGAATGGACTGCTCAGTACCTGTAGAGAACTGTCCCGAGTCAACACTGTGAGTTCATGTGTATACACACACACACAGTACATGCAGATGTCAACACACACACACACTGATCAGCACCTGTCAAGATCTCTCCAGGATCGATGCTGTGAGTCAGTGCACACACGCATACACACGTGCACACACACAGGTTGTCTAGAAGTGACACCCTCTCGTCCCTCAGGAATTGGAGCGGTCGTGGAGGGAGTATGATAAAATGGAGTCTGGAGTCTCTCTGGCCAAAACCAACCTGTTGGAACAGCTAGAGGCCCTGGGCAGCCCACAGGTAAGACACACACTCTCTCTCTCTCTGTCTCGCTCTCTCTCGCTCTCTCTCTCTCAACCACTCACACACATGCAAACACACATTTCAAGATGGAGAGTGTTTTTAATCATTTTCTGTCACTGGGTGAGCAGACAGAGCCTCCCAGCCAGCAGCATGTCCAGATCCAAAAGGAGCTGTGGAGGATCCAAGATGTGATGGAGGCTCTGGCCAAGAACAAACCCCAGAGGACCACTGACACTGGTTTCCTTGGTTCCAAACCCATCTCAAACCTACAGAAGAACGAGGTGAGTCTCACTTCTACTGTGTGGATAAAGAAAAACATCAGAAAATGTCAAGACCAGATAAATACTGTATATAGTCATAATCTGTGCATGGAGTCTTTGTGAACTGATTTAGAGCTGTCCGCAGCCTACATGTGAAACGGATGTGAGGCAGATAACTCCACTCAATGCCACAGGAGGCTGTGCTGATCTGTCTAAGCAGGGTCTGGTGTGGCATACTGTTGTCCCAGCGGTGTTTCAACAACAACTTTCTATCTATCCTCTCCTCATGCGGCAGCCGGTGACCTTGTTCCGGTCACTCTGTCCTCTCCTGGAGGGTGACCGTCAGCCCCCCCGCCCGCCCCTCCCCCAGTCCTACGGCTCAACAGAGCGCCCTCCCGCTGTACCCCCCCTTCCCTCCCTCTCGGGCGCCCGTCCGCCCCCACACACAAGCAAGCCCAGTCAGAGGAACGGAACACACAGCAGTGTAAGACACGCTGACCCCTCACCCCTGTCCTCGTGCTTCATCATCGCTACTTGCCCTTAAGCACTGATCTAGGATCAGTTT